>NC_137203.1:14092820-14127820 GCF_960531495.2 Zeus faber
GATTCAAATTGTATGTGAGGGAACAGCAACCTTTGCCACTAAACCACAATTTATTTTTTTGTTGTTGCTCGTGCGTGAGAGCAATGCTGATGACTCACTTTCTAGCACGAGAAAAATAAGCCTTACTCTCACAGCTTGACATTAAGACATTTCTCTCCGTCGCGTTCTGAAGATCAGCTTTGTTTCGGCGACCTAGAGCCTATTCTAACATAGTCCTCTCTATGTCGCTCTCTCTCCCTTGCTCTCTCTCTCTCTCTCTCTCTCTCTCTCTCTCTCTCTCTCTCTCTCTCTCTCTCTCTCTCTCTCTAATTTGTCGCTCTCAAGGCCACATCAGCAGCAGGTGGTGGCACCGAGGAGCGCGGAGAGGCAGCGGGGGCGTGCGACGTACAATGTTCAAAATGGATTCTCTGTGGATGCCCGTTGCATTGATGCATCCTAATTTCAATCGTGCGCTGCAGCACCGCCGGCCCCCAGCAGAGGGCTCTGTCCCTGCTATGTATCTGAGTGAGTTACAAAGTCACTTCCACTCCCAAAAGACATTTAATAGAGGTTGGGGGGTGGGGTGAGCAGGGGTGACATCCCATTGAACTGCAGAACCTGTAGGGGACGTTTGGGACCAAAACCATTTACCTGCTTACCATCTGAACAGAATGCACGCCGGAAACACTTGTGAAAAATGAGTTTCTCTGAAGTGTATTAGACGCCCGCCCGCCCCCCCCTGTCCCCCGGGCAGCAATACGGTCTGTTGGTGGCCAAAGTAAGAATCATAAGAAATACAGTGGAGAGCTGTAAACACAAGGCCCCTGGCCAAAGGAAATTGCAGGGTGGAAGGCGGCGGCGATGCAAACACACGGGATCTGTTGAACAAAGTGCCGTGCGGCACAAACGGAAAGCCCCAGCGGCTAATGACCGCCGTGTTATATCTCGACTGTGTTTGTGGCAGAGGGTAAAAAAAAGAGAGCGAGAGCAGGAAATAGACAGTCCTCTGCTCTCTCTCGACAAACATCGTGTCCGTCCTGCGAGCGCCAGCCGAGCCGACGAGAGGCTCGCCCATATGCTGAGAGCAGAAATGCAAAGCCACTTCAAAGCTTCTTTAAAGCCGAGGTGACAGCACTCCGCCCTCCACCCCGTCTTTGTTGGGGTTGGTGCAGATTAGAGCGACACCTTCTGTTATCTCTCATAAAAGCCAGCCATGTTCGACTTTCACTCGACAAGGCTCACATCGACGGCGGCGTCAGGGGTGGGCGTCGGGGGCTTTAAGGGGTGCAGAGATCATGGAAACTCACGGTTTCGGATCGTATCGCGGTTTCGGGTCACCGATGGGATCATTTTTCGGATCAGCAAGAAAAAATAAAATAAGGATCGGCAAAAAAGGCAAAGATAAAATTTGCTTTCCATTTATTCTGTAAAACATGGAAAGTACCCCACTTTCAGTGGGGCGCACTTTTGCCCATGGTCTTCGATGAAAACAACATTTAGTTATTTAAGTTTGCATTTAATTTAAACATTGGATATCTTGAATTTTAAGATGTTCAATGCGCCAATAAAATCTTAAAATATATCAAGTCAGTCAATACTCAATTGTTAAATTAAAGTTCAATTTGAGGCACGGATGACACCTTCTTCCTTTAAACGTGGTGGTGAATGAAAAAATATGATTAGATCCATCCCGAGTAACTGAATTTAATTCCAATAAGTAACCAGTATCATGTTGTCACGATTACAACACACTAAATTTCCTGAAAATCGGCTCAGAATTACGCGAGTCACGCTCCTTGTTGTAGAGAAGTCTGCGTCTCAGAACACATCGTATTACGCAGATCTTGACCTTCTCCAATATGGCGGACGAGCACACGCAGATTTATGAAATTATGACTTTAAAAGGTAACAACGGCAGTAAAGCTGTATTTCAATATAACGGTTAAATTTTGCAATTGACCCGCGGTTCACATGGGACCCGTACGGATCGTCCACATGGAGCCCCCGGATGTTTTATGAATAACCCCCGATCTGCCAAGTCGCGAGGCTAAGAAAGCGATATCGTCATGTGCGGGATTTGACCTTGATCTGACAGGATTGGTGTTTGTTCTGTTAACAATGAAACGCCCGTCTCCCCCGCCCCCCATCGACCTTCTCTGAGGTTATTGATCTCGCCTCCCTGTCAAAAGCCATCGCGGCTGGAAGGGCTTCAGACCCGAGCTGAGACAAAAAAAAACAAAAAAAAACACCGAACGGATTTATTTTATCTTTCGCTCAAACTCGGACACAGGTGCTGGAAGTCCGGGAGAAAACAGGGCGCGGGCGGTGTTTTGGAAAGAGATTAACCAACGAGATGTTCAGCGATTAGAGTGGATCGCCAACGCCTGCATTATTATTGTCAATTCAAAAAAAAGTTTCCAAACGCATGTGAGGAGAACTTTACTACATTTAATACACTTACTTAATAGCAGGTGATGGTGATTTTTTGTTTTGTTTGTTTGTTTGTTTTTATAATGAGTTTGGGTGAAGGCAGGGTGATTTGGGGTTTAAATGGACTCGTATGGTTATCAAGAGTTTTGGAACGGACAGTTCAGATCGAAGTCCATCACCCCTTCTGGACGAGCACAGAGAACACATGCGACAAAAGTTCATGGGGGATCAGGATCGCCTTTTCAACAGCGATTTGATGAAATGTGAAATTCACAATATATTTAACCATCGTTATACAATGTATGAAAGGTTCAGCGCAACATGGAGTCAGGAAAGTCTCAAAACCTTCTACAGTGAATCTGTGGCTTTGAGCCGGTGATGGAAAAAGAGGCAGCGGAGTGATCCAAATATCACACTGCAGCCAAGGGTTTCCGCACAAAGCAAAGGTTTTCAAATGAAAATAAAAGAAAACCGAGGCTTTGAAATTGATAGTGACCACACAATCAGATATCGGGCCGTAGCACGGGTGAAAACATCGAACCTTTATTGATTCGGATGCGAGCCACTGTCATTAGTGCACGTTGGACACAAAAAAGGTCTGATTATTTCACCGTTAAGTGGAAAAAGAAAGTTAGGGCTTTTTATTGAATTCGATGTGCAACGTGTGTGTGTGTGTGTGTGTGTGTGTGTGTGTGTGTGTGTGTGTGTGTGTGTGTGTGTGTGTGTGTTCCCCCACATACTGTATGTCCACTGTCAGGTTAAAAAAATAAATTGCGATATTGAATTTTTCCCTTTAACCTAGTGTGTGTTTTCGCCTTCCATCCAATCCAAGGACAACCCCATATAACTTGTGATTTATTGCTTCGGTGATTGTATTTGTAAGCATTACACAAACCAACACTTGCACCCACACACGCACACACACAGAGACACAGAGACATGCACACGCACACGCGCGCACACACACACACACACACACAAGCCTGTCTGCATGTACGCACACATAAAACAAACATTCACATCGATAATTAAGAAAGAGTGTCACTTTGTCCCCCTATTAAATTGGTGATGACATTATTATAATAAATGGCTTAGTTGATTGGTTGTATTGGGGTTCGATTTTTGGGGTGTTGGGGTGACTTCTATGTCTCCCTCTCCATGACACAATATATCTGTATTTTCAAGCACCACGGGTGAATTAATTGAACTGCTAAAGTGCTGAGGTTATGTTAATGCACACGCGTGTGTGTGTGTGTGTGTGTGTGTGTGTGTGTGTGTGTGTGTGTGTGTGTGTGTGTGTGTGTGTGTGTGTGTGTTTTAGAAGTGCTGAGGTATGAGGGAACAGTAAAGGGCACTGTAAACATTATCTTTCCCCTCTGCGTATAAACTGTCGGGGGGAATATGTACAGCATATATCAATAATTTATTTATTTATTTACTTATATACATTTTCGTTTTATCGACAAAATAAAAAATGATTTTAATCAACTTATTTGAGAAAACTTTGGGAAAAAAAATTGACTCCCATAAGCAGTTAATTAAATAAACAAAGGAATAAATAAATAAATAAATAAACAAACAAACAAATAAACAAACAAACCAATAAATAAATAAATAAATAAATAAATAGATGCATTAAGAATTTAATCAATAAATAGATAAAAATAAATAAATTAATAAATAAATTGATACATTTATAAATGAATAAATAATATACTTGTACACAGCAAAAAAAACGGTGAATGATATTTCCGTGCAACTTGCCTCACAGCGTCACAGTCCTGGGCTCGAGTCTCGCCTCTGCCGCCGTCTCTCTCAATTGGCACGTTCCCGGCGTGTTGGTGTGGATTTCCTCCCACCTCTAAAAGACATGTTGCTCAGGTTAATTGGGGGCTACAAATTGCAGGTAGGTGTGAATGTGTTTGACCCGGCCATGGAACGCCATCCCATTCATGGGGCTTCCCTGCCCTGCGCCCCATTGTCAGCTGGGAATCGCTCCAACCCCCTACAACCCTGAGCCGCACAAAGCAGATGAAGAAAACTAATGAATGAGTATGTGGGCATAGTCACTATATTATATATATATATATATATATATATATATATATATATATATATATATATATATATATACATACACATACAGTATATTGTCATGGCAACGAAGCAACCGTGGGTAAATTCATGAAATAATTCTAGGGCTTCCAGGAGCAGCTGCATGTGTGTATATTAAGGACGCTAGGACTCGGCTGCCCGGTGTTTTCGCTGTCAGACCACCGTCCAAGCCCAAACCCAATGGCATTGTTCCAAACGCAATAAATGACAATATACTGTATAGAGCGGGCTGTAATTTCAAGGGCATTCCCATGTAATGCGAGATTTACATACGTATATGAATGTGTTCCCATCTGCATGAAAATTAATGTCCTGTTCACTAATCACAAAAAGGGGGTCGCTACTTCCATGGTCAGAGAACAGGGGCTACCTTCCGGTCACATTTTATTTGTATTTTTTTAATCATCAAGAATCAAGAATTATATTATTTGTCTGATGGGCTCACAGGTGCAATGCACACACACAGACACACACACATACACACACACACACACACACACACACACACACACACACACACACACACACACACACACACACACACACACACACACACACACACACACACACACGCAGGGAGTGGTGACTGGAGAAATTTAGCCTCTGCATCTCTCCGATCCTCGCTGTCCTTCCTCCAGGGGTAGCCAGGAGCAGTGGGCGGCCTCCACTTCGTCTGCGCTCCAGGGACCAATTCCTGATGATGGATCCACGTCGTGGTCAGGGACAGGACACCAAAGCGTTCTGCATTTTTATAACTTGGGTCCTTTTTCCGTCGCATTTTTTCACATATAAAGCACAGCTGGGAAGGTGCAGTTGAATGGTGGAATGTAGTGTATTGCCCTTTTTCCACTGCACCAAAAAACCCGGTAACAGCCGCTCACATCTGGCATTTGTCATTAGTGGGAAAGGTTACAGTTTCATGCCCGGAACAAATGACTCTGCAGTAGTCACAGGATTTTAACGGCTCCGGCTCGGATCGGCTCGGCTCGGATCGGCTCAACCCCCTAATTTTCCCCCCTTTACCACCTGATGCGACGGCCGTTGAAGTCCCAGACCTTGGGGCAATAATAGAAATTAATATCTGTGTATCATTCAATCATTTTATATCCGATTAAGAATCCAAAATTGGAAGTTATTGACTTTTTCCCGCAATGCAGTACCATGAAAGGTTTTGAGTGTGGGGACCCACCGGGGTCCGAGCGTCTCTGCTCCCTCCGGCATCCAGCCCCGCCGGTGCGGGCATGGATACGCCACGATACAACCATGACACGCCCCTTTACCTTGTGGGTTTGTGACGTAGAACGTGACACACCAGGAAAAAAACAAAGGCATACTCGTCTACTGGCAATGGGAACAGCGTCAATGGCCTTTTTTTTCGTGGGTTTGCCCGCGTTTAAAAAAAACCCTTTGTAAACCCACTAAAAAGCCCTGCAAATTTTGGTTTAAAAACGGTATAAGGAACATAGCTCAAGAATGAAGAGAAAAAAACAGATTACGTGACGCAGAAATAGAAATATTGATACCTGTTTAACATGTTCAACACTGCATCTCCAACTGAGACTGAAAAATCTCAGTTGGAACTGAAAATAAATGTATGAGTACAAAAAAAATGTCATGGTGGACGACCATACAGCAGTCGAGGGAGCTGAAGGACCCAGAGGAGGAAAATGGTCCAGCAGACTATTTTATCGGTGAAGGCTGTAGATGACATTGATATGACTCCCACGCTAAGTACAGCGATTGTTAGAGAAGGTCATTCCCACTTGAGCCTTATCCTAAAGGAAAAGGGACTATTTGGGAAATTCTCTTTTTGACTATCTACATAATAGCAGATTCAAACAATAAAGGTCAATACCAATGTCATCCCTGTGTGTCCAGGACAGAGAGCGACGGGCTGCATGCTAACTGGGTTAAGCCACGATAGGAGGGGAAAAAAACTCACCGAGCTCATGTGAACTTGGGGAAATACACCTCCGGCGTCTCAAAATTCATGATGTTCATACCTGGGGTTGCCAGGTAAAAACTCCAAAGCCTCACTTCTGAGCATTACCACCAGAACAGAACTCGGCTGACTGAACTGGCAACCCTACAGCACAAAGGCGTTGAGTTTCACTGGCGATGCACAGCTGATGATCACAAATGGATCAATAGTGATGCGTCAGAAGTAATTATTAATGTTACTCGACATAAAGATGCAGCTTTTGAGATGCTGGAGGGTGTATTTCCCAAATTTCGCAGGAGGCTAGGTGAGTTGATCCCCCCTGCAGCCTTGTATTGAGCTATCAGAGTCAGCATGCAGACTAGCTCTCCCGGTAGTGGACACACAGGGATGAAATTGGTATTGATCGTCTTCGTCTGAAACCGGCTAAGAAGATAGATAACTCAATGTTTCCCCCAAAAAACGATCCCCTTCATAAACCTGTCATGAACCTGATCGTCTGAGAAATGAGTTTTAGACTCTTTTCAGACTTACGATTAGGTGCAAAACTGACCTTTGCCTACATTTACATTTGTATATCCACCCACAGGGATTCCCACCACCATCAATACATGCAGTAGAGAAGAGCAGCAGTGTTTAAGTTGTAAATCAGGAGGTGCCGGAACACTGAGAGGTTGCTAATCCGGCGGGCCGGGGTAAAAAAAAAAAAAAAGCCACGGAAAGTATGCACGGTATGGTACGAGCGGTATTTGTGAACAGAACAGGTAATTGTCCGGAGAATTCACAGCTAGCGAGTGGGCGTGTCACGTTTTGATGACGTCTCTATCAAGCGCCTGTTATTTACCTTCATGCGGATCTTCATGCGCGGAGTGTAGCTGCTTCGTACATGGAGTATCAACGAAAATAAAAAAGCCCAACGACTGATAGGTCTGGCGCCTCGTCCGCCATCTTGGGTGTGCTGTAAGACTCTGCAGCGCCATTGTGTCATTGCGTCACGTCCGGCCTCCTTCACGCTCTACCCAGGCTCCGCCCCTCGTCTTAACCAAACGGATTCTTTCCAGGTTAGTGTAAACGCGTCAGACACGGCCTCCATTTTTTTTGATACATGTGTGAAAGGTCAACTCTGGAAAATGTTCAGATAATCAGGTCCAGACATTAATCCGGACATTGTCCAGAGCGCATGTGTGAAAGCAGCTTGAGATTCTTCAAGTCGACCGGTGGTTTTTTTTTGTTTTGTTTTGTCAGTCAGTGTCAATTAGGACGAGGACGACAGGTGTGAATTTGATTCGACTGACAAAATTCTGAGTCAGGTGCAGCCCTAAAAAAGAATAATCTGAAAACACCCTATTTCTATTTGTTTTGTTTGGAGGAACGTGGGAACGCGGACCTTGCAGCAGTCCCAATCGGGGAGGTATCAGAACATCAGGATCCGGCACAAATGAAGCCCTGGAGAGCAACAAACTTTGCCGCACCCGTTTGATACTTAACTTGTTCCTCGGTGAAAAAAAAAATTGTCCGAAAAAGGCTCGGTAATTCCTGCCCTTGGAGCGGTTACTGACCCTCCGAGTGCCAAAACATCAGCTGCCGCCTCCCACAGGGCCATTCTTTCCAGCCGCATGCACAGGAACGCACACACTCCATCATCCTCGCGAGCTGGCGTTCCTGAAGAGGCCAGGGGAAGGAACCCACTTCTTGTTTTTGCTGTGCGTTCCGTCTCCTCATTGGCGGGCCGTGATTAATGATTTGTCCCGACCCGAGGATAGCACGGGTGACCTTGGAGAGAGGGGGAAACCGAGGCTGCAGAGGCCTGGTGTTATATATACGCAGAGATGTGGACTCGAGTCGACTCGAGTCTTTGCTGTGATGACTTGCAACTTGACCTGACGGAAAATAAATGACTTGAGACTCCACGTGGACTTGGAAGTTAAAGACTCTTGACTTGAGACATGATGACTTGAGTGACTTGTTTGTGTTTCATTCACTGAAACCTTGAACTAAAACGCTACCTGCGAACAAAAAGGTGATTTGTTTGGGCTCGGTCGTCCCCTCACCTCATGGTGTCGCGGCTCGGTAGCAGACGGACAAATGTTGTAGTAATCCATGAATGGTGCCATCGTGCAATTTGAGGTTTCCTTATCCATCACAGGTTGGTGTTTAGAAAGTTGTAAGTTGTAAACAAGGGACGGTGTTTATTTTTCTCTTCCGTGTTAAGCTACCTGCGCTGTGATTGGTCCGCGAAGCCCTACGCGCCACCATGTTTGTTTACATTGGCTCCCAAGTGCAGATAACGTAAAGCACGGTGACTCCAAATGTCACATATTGCCGTAAAGCTGTTCTGCCGCTGATTTGCGACGTAGTGATAGAAACGGTATAAAAGCCTGAGCGATGTTGGTCGTTATTTGACTTTTTTGACCCCATTGCAATCGGCAGTTCTGCAGCCGATGTGTCCCGCTTTTTAAATAAGTATATTAAACAAAAAAACATTGATTATTTATCCTGTACGTGTCTGTTTTACACTTATTCTCAAAATACTCACCAAAATAAGCGCATAAGTCAGACTAGGCATTATAAATCCATCCATGTTTGTTCACACTCGTGTGACACGGCTCTCCAAGCAGAAAGCCATGCTGCGTTCATGGGAAACTCGGAAAAAAAAAAAAGAAAAATTGTATATAATCTTTTACATTTTTTTTATCCATCAAAAAGCTCAAAAGTTTCAAAAAAATGTGTTTCTTTTTATTTATTTATTATTATTTTTTTGTTATAATTAGCATTTTTTTCTAATATAGAAACTTTAACAAAATATTCGGGTTTTTTTTTTTATGTTTCTACAAATAATTCACTTTTTGACAAAACATTGGTCAAAACATCTATAATGGGTGGGCTAGGACTGTCCAAAATCAGGATTGGCATCGGACCTAAAAATCTGGCATCGGTCAGGCTCTAAAAATATATATGGACTATGCATTTTTGGATTGTCTTAGAATATATATCATTGTATTGTCACACAGCCCTAATATTAAATATAAAATCTTTGTGTTCAACGTTGTCAATGTACAAGTGTCAGTGTAACGTCACCCGGCATGCCAGCACGCGCTCTGAATGGCGTCGTCTTGATTGGATGACGACCCTGTCAGCCAAGCTCCTCGCTTCCTGTTTTTGAGATGTTCATTTTTGAGATGTTCTGCAGACAGGCAGACAGGTGCGGAATCTCACAAAGTTTGGTGTTGTACTGTAGTCTGCCTGTCAGTGTTTCACTGTCTAAAAGTGATGACGAGGGAATATTTTTTTGATTGGAAGAAGTTAACAAATAAACATGCATTTATAACGTTTTTTGTTTTTGTTTGATGTATTTCACTGAATATTAGTAATTATAATACAAATTCAACTTTTTTGAACAGGTTAGGTGGCCAAAAACGGCCCATAATATTATTAGACAGGTACTAATACCTTGTCATTTCTCTTTATCTGGTCGGGGAAAAATGTGACTCGACTTGACTTGACTTGACATAACCTGTGACTTGACTCGCCCAAGAAAAAATGACTTGTTTGAGATTTGGAACAAATTACTTGAGACTTACTTGTGACTTGGATAAGAGGCACTTGGTCACATGTCTGTATGTAATATACGTAAAGTAGGTGTGTGTGTGTGTGTGTGTGTGTGTGTGTGTGTGTGTGTGTGTGTGTGTGTGTGTGTGTGTGTGTGTGTGTGTGTGTGTGTCCTAAAGTTAGTGACGTACAGTAAGCAGAACAAAAGACTCGTAAAGTAGTAACTTGCTTAAAGTAAACTTAAAGTGCTACCTCGCCAGTGTCTCCTCCTATCTGTTTTTTTTGGTCATGAGGCATCGATATTTAAGGGCAATGGAGAAGCCGCAGAAGAGTGGTAAGTTTCTTCCCGGCTCCTCAGGAGTCTTCGTTTTGAACCCTGCGCTGGACCGCTGCCTATTTTTTCAAAAATTGTGGTTTGAACGCTTTACCCGTGGGAAACTCACCACTCTGCAGCAGCTCCTCACTGGGCTTAAACGCAGCTCAATGGGGCGAACGTTTAAGCCCTAAAAAAAAATCGCTCACACCATTGTAGGACAGATAGACGGTATATGTCAGAGAGAACAACCTAATAAAATAAATGGCAGCAACCTGTGCATTTTATCGTTTGTTTTTGTTTTTTTTCAGGGTTTTATTGACTTTGCACAACATTTTAATAAAGCCCGGGTGGAAAACGAGCGAACGCCTCCTTTGACGTCGCAGTCTCTTAGATCTGCTTGTTTCCCCCACCTGGACAATTAAACAATATTATGTTGAATAAGCAGCTTATTTGTAGCTGCCTCCGCTGACATGAGTTGGCCGAACAATTCCCAGATAACTTCCAGTTTAATTCCTCCCCTCGTCCGTCTGCCTTCCTCCTCCATGTTCTTCCCTGTGGCTCCTCGTCAGCTTTCCGTCTCACGCTCCCATCCCTCCTTTTCTTTTTTTTTTTTTAAACCTGTTCAACAACGCAGCCTTGGTGTCGAGCGATCTGTCGAGGGAAAACACACGCGAGGAAAGATGAGGACAGTTTCCCCTGACTTGCAAAAATGACGTTTGAACTTTATTTTTCAAGCCCCGTTTCTGTGTGTGTTTTAGTTCCCGTCGTCTCCTCCCACTCCTCTCCTCTATCACTCCCCCCTCCCCCGGGTTTCCCCGGAAGGCTTGCAGGAGAATCAGGCTATTAAATCAGCAGATATATGAGCCAGAGAGGGTATCAAGTGCTCATGCAAATTATCCTAATATTTGCATCTGTGCTATATTGTTAAAAAAAAAAAAAAAAAAAAAAAAAAAAGTCCCCACCACTTCTACAACCCAATTCCAATTTCATCTAGCGGATAATTGTCTATTCAGCCAAGAGTGTAAATTCTATCAATGCCCTCCTTCAATCCAGTCTCTCTCTCTCTCTCTCTCTCTCTCTCTCCCCTCCGTTTGTTTGCCTGAAGGACTTGTTTTAGGATCTGTTTCCTACATTTACGATTCTCATTTCAGCTCCCGTCATTGTAATTTCTACTTGCTTACGGATTAAAAGTGGAAAGGAGAGGAGGAGGAGGAGGAGGAGGAGGAGGAGGGGTGGTCGTAAAAGGAAAGAAAGGAAACAGGAAATAAGGGGACGGGAAAGGAGCAGAATGAGGGGAAAGGGTAAAAGGGGGGAGAGAGGAATAATAGAAAGCAATCACGGAGATTAAATTGGTATTAGTATTTATTTTGTCGCTAAAATATTGTGCTATTTTGCCTTCATGCCTCTTCAATATGTGACATGTCATGAAAATGTGTGTGTGTGTGTGTGTGTGTGTGTGTGAGACATTACTATAGAATGGAGAATCACCAGGAGGCCTTGAGATTATAAATCTCCCTGAGGAGGTTAGAATGGGGATGTGCCGTTGCAATCTCCAAGCTGCTGTGCTTCCTCTCTGCTCCCCTGCCTGCTCCACTGCCTGCCTTCCTGCCAAAAAGTGAGATACATTTAGAGCTTTTTTTCCATGGCGTAACACGGATCCATAGTAAGACACTGTCTACACTCTCAAATCCTTAAAAATAAAAAGAGACCAATTAAAAGTGATTAATTAAATGAATATACCGTACATAAATAAATATCATTAACGTCATGGTTCGAAATCCAATCAATACTTTTTGAATGAGTACAACAAAGTCCCCAAATGGCTTTTTCGGTTGACAGGTTCGCAAAAATGTTCTTATATGTAAGTTATGCATTTAGTGCAAAAGCAATCGGGGATTATACAGCGCAGTGGAATTTGCACATGACTCACCGGTGTGGGGTTGTCGTCGCGGTTGGGAGAGATAATCATTTGAGGCATTTCTGAGGATTATGTTCAAGGAAATGAGACACAACTCAGAATGCGAGGTCAATCGCATGAAAATAACACGCTGCGGGGGAAGCCTTTGTCTCTTCATTCGTCGTCGATACCCCCTCCTTTCCGAGCCGAGTCGCCTTTGTCGGAGACATCGCTGTAATGCTCCGCCGCTATTGAAATGACGGAGAAAAACGACACGTTGAGGAGTCTCGATGAGGGGACTATGGGATGGAACGGGATTTGGACCGCGCCGGGGATATATTTCTGCAGTGTCCTTGATTCGCCTCGAATGGTCACAGAAAGACACCTGAACACCTATCAAGCGGACGGACACACACACACACACACACACACACATGAGGAGCACAAATTGTCTTTCTCCGCATGTGGAAGCGGTGAAGGAGGGGAGGAGTTGGCGACGAGAAGCAGAACAGAGTTGACTGAAGCCAACTGTCTGTCTCAGCTTCACCCTAAATAACCTGCAGAGTGCAGAGTAAAATTAGACACACGGTCAATGCTTCACGAGAAGAACTGATAGCGGCCGGCGACAATAGCTGATTGTTACGGCGGTGATTTTAACGGGTGGCGACGAGGTGGGCAGCTCGCAATCAAACGGAACTGCTTTCAGCAGGAGCACGGTGACTCATGTGGCCAAAGAATTGCACAATGCCTCTTTTAATGAATAAATAATCCTTATTTTCGAGGGAGTTGCATTATTTAGCAGCGGAAGTCGGATTGCAACGGGTGGTTTGGAGCAGTATATTTCAACCCCTTCAGTAAAAAAACATGTTTCAAATACCACTTAAAAAATGAATTACTCAAATTACGGAAAATTGTTTTTGTGTTTCAAGATCGTACTTATTCATGTGATTCGACAGTCGCAGCCAGAATATCAACTGTGTGTTCAACGGAGCCACTCTCAGGCTGGAAATGACGACCGCCCGTCGCGGTTGAAACGATGAGCGACGCGAAAGAATCGATTTGGCCCTGAGATGCGTTCTCATCAGGAATGCAAAGAGAAAATGATTCACATCCAATAAAAAATAACACCGAACATCGGGGCCTTTGTTGCATTGGACTTTAAGTGAGTCGTCAGTAATCATTTTCACTTTGCGAGTCGTGGTTTAACTCGCTCGCTCCGCTCTTTTACCGGAGTGAGTCCAGACTCCGGAGACCTTTGAAGGATTTGTTTGCTGTGGACGAATCGCTTGCATCGCTTTTACCAGGCCATAATAATAATAATAATAATAAGCACAGCTCTACATGTTGATGTCGTTTTCACGGGATAGCTGTGGAGTGCCGTGGGATTAATTCATTGTAAAATGCGTTGCCGAAAACAGCTGAGAAACACTGATTCAGAGCGATCGACGTTGCAACTTCACGATGCGGAGACCTGCTGTAAATAACAAACAAACAAAATACTATTCATACAAAAATAAAAATAAATGAAGAAACGAACCAAAGATCCCACCAAGGAAACAGAAGATCACTGACAATTAACCCTTAATCTATCCACGTGTTTAAGACCCGCCGATCCCACGCAGCCTGCATTGGACATCGCGGCCGTGGCGGGAGGCGGTCGAGATGTTTCCGGGGAAATCTGCCATCGGGCGATGGCGCCGGCGCTCGTCAGCAGGCTGCGGAAGAGCGGGAACGTGAACACCAGCGGGCCCGGCCCCGGTGCGCCCCCATTATATTTTACATCAAACATCTTTGTCGAGTCAGCTTAATAGCCCAGCAACGTCTTTAAAGTGTGCGTATGAGTATAACAAATAACAACACACCGTCGACGAATACAGCGACTAATAATGTAACGCAACGCAACATTGATTGGAGAAATTTGCTGAGAGGGCGGAAAAACTTTCTGTCAATGAGAAAACCTTCATTTATTTTACATCAATAAAGTAGGCTCCCCCACTGGGAATGTCTGGCATTTGTTTGTTTTTCAAATTATGGATACAGAAAAGAAATAATGTGAATATTAGGGTTGTTGTTTTTTATACCGGTCAATAGCAAATTAGAGCCCAGCGGCTGGGGTGGGGGGGGCGGGCGACTCCACCTTGGAGTCTCAAGATTCTCCTCCGCTCAGATTGGCTCCGGTATTTCTTTTCCAGGCACTTTGAGGGAAAAAAACCCAAAAAGGTTTCCATGAAGGATCGATCGAGGCGTGAGACTCGATTGAGCGTTTCAGCTTTTATACGCCGTCGGAGAATGAAGTGCGGAGGCTCCTTTGTGTCCGCAGGTACAGGTGAGTTGTGTAACACTCAGTGTGGCGCTGCGCTCAAAATAAATAAATATGAATATCCATCTCAGAGAGCCTCGAGGGGTTAGGGCGAGTCCGACCACCTCCAAGTGGAGGTTATGGGCGTATTTAGCGGAGGAGAATTTCCCGGAGAACAGTGTTGAGGCGAGGACGGGCTCAGAAATAAAAGGGTTTTTGATGGATCGGCCATTTCGTGCACAAATCGTATTTCTAGACCAACATTTCGTCCGTTTTCTCACACGGCGTCTTACGATGCCGTTGTCAAGAGGTAGTCTCTCGTGCGGTGAAGTACTGACAAGCTACACCAGAGCCACAGAGTCGGTAAAGCCGGGGTACACAAGGTAACAGAGCCGGTTTTTGAGCCCTCCCCACAATCGTGAGCAAGGTCGCCAATTTTTAATGGTTGTAAAGATCATTGTGCCGGATCATCCCCTGGTGTGAGGGATGCCACGAGTGTTTTTTACCCCCCGTCCCCCGATCTGCTGGGAAGTGCGTCCTGGCCGCACCCATCGCAAATCGCGAATATTAAACATGCTCAATATTTACGATGTGATATCCTGTAGTTTGTGGGGGTGGGACCCCGAGGACGGCCCAGGACGTCCATCGGTGGATTGTCAGGCAGGACGGGCCGAGAGCCGACTGGGAAGCGGCCGGGAAACCTAACAAGTCATAAAGACAACAGCGGCCACGGCGGAAAACGCCAACGCTGCGAAGCTGAAAGTAACAAGCCGTCTCCATGACTCCCTGTTTATGCACTTTGGAGAAAAATAAAAAATAAAAAATAAAATAAATATTGTACAAAGAAAATGGCACCGCTAGTCCTAGCCCGGGGCTCCGCTATGTTTGTTGACTCTAAAGTCACGTTTGATCGCGCCAGATTCCCGGCTTTGAGAATGGGGACCCTGGCCACGCCTCCTTCTCAAATCCCATGTGGCTTTGCGAGATTAGGACTCTGGCTGCTGGCGATTGGGATTTTTTAGCGCGTGGTGCTGTTCGGTCAAATCGCTGCTCTCCACACACCATAGGAACAAAAGTGTTTAATATATCATGACATGTTGTGATGTGTGGGGTCGCTCACATTTGTCTGTTAAGATTTGAAAAATCTTGCGGTGTGGGCCGGGGCCGTTCGTACGTAAACGGACGGGATTGTGTGCTGAAGTGCTTTTCTGTTGTCATTTCGGCGTCAGGCTTCGAGATTTCTGTCTAATCTGAGACGTGGTTGAGGGGGAGTTTGATGAGGACGAAACCAAAAAACAAACAAGTATGAATACGACGTTAAATACTGATTATGCAAAACATTTTGAAAAAATAAAGTAATTGGGCTTTATTTAGGGAACAAACAAAGGAAGGCGACCGCATGAAAAGCTGATGCAGAACATTCACCATGGCAACCTGGCCGGAGGGAACGCAGGCCACACCATGACATTTCGGCTGTAATATAATAAATATATTTGTGACTGAACAACTGAATTTAAACGAATCATTATCGTCTTTTTTGTATGAGCTTATAATAATACGATCATAAATATCTGTACCTATTGTGGTACTATTGACATTGAATATTTCTTCTTAGAAATGTGGGTAGATTTGCAACCGACCAAGTGAATCCCCTCGGTATTTGAATGGAAATACTGGATGTGATTGTGGAATATATATTGATTTTACAAAAAAAAACCACGGTCAACTCAAAGAACTGCGATCAGGCGATTACGTAATAACAATGTCTTTTCGTTCCGTTCAGCTTATTTTTTACCATAAAAATCCAGTTTTCCAAGTCCACAGTGATCAACCAGAATGTGTTTCCCCATTTTCCTACCTACCCAATTTCTCGGAGGCAATTTGAGAGAGATATCGTCCTGAAATCAAGGGGTTCCATATTAACAAGCGTGACGGGCCTCGTACGCGCACACACGCGCGCACACGCACGCACCCACGCGCACACACACACACACACACACACACACACACACACACACACGCACGCAAACCCTGTGGCCTGCAAGCAACAGCAGCCGCAGCAGCAGCCGCAGCAGGAAGTTAATTGGAGCAGGTAGGAACCATAGAGGGAGTCCTGGGCAAGTCAAACGTTTCCCCTTGCCGCTGAGCCTGCGACACACATTAAGTTCTCTTAACCGATGGGTCATCATTATCAGACAGAGGCATGAGGCATGAGTCACTCTCTCTCTCTCTCTCTCTCTCTCCCTCCCTCTCTCCCTCCCTCTCCCTCCCTCTCTCCCTCCCTCCCGCTCTCTCATTATCAATGAGACACATGACTGCTCACAGCTGCAGTGCATCAAGGGAGCCGTAAAGCAGGTCAAAATAAATATTCTCCAGACGCAAGCTTTACATTTGGAATGGAAATAGGCTCTGAAGCACCGGGGGAGAGGGAAAGGTAAAGAGAGAACGAAACGTGTGTGTGTGTGTGTGTGTGTGTGTGTGTGTGTGTGTGTGTGTGTGTGTGTAATAGTGTTGAACAAGTGAGGAGATTTTCTCATCACTTCGCAGTCCGCAGGCCCGGGGCTTGGCTTGGCTTGGCTTGGCTTGGTGGTGGTGTGTGTGTGTGTGTGTGTGTGTACAGCTGCACACACCCGTACCGCACACAAGGCGTTGGGCTACGTCAGGTTCCTGGGAGACCAGGTGGGTCACCTCGCGGCGGCACGCTGCCCGTGCAGACCAATACCCCCTCCAGACCCACAGCCAATGTCACCACAGCCTCCCTCCCCCTCTCCCCCTTATTCTCTCAACCTCTCCCTCTCTCTTCCTTTCTGTAGCCCCCACCCTCCCCGCCGCTTGTCCTCGCTGTCTCACCTCTCTCCACTCCCTCTCTCCCGTCCTCTGACGGAATCCCTTTCCCAACCCTCTCGTCCCCGCCCCCTGTCTCCTCCCACTCCCTCCCGCTCCCCCTCACCCTCCCTCTCCCCGTCTCTCCGCCTCTCCCTCCTCCCCCTCTCCTGTCCACAGCCAGCAGAGGAGGGAAGTTCTCCAAATCAAAGAGCGGTGGAACACGTTGGGAGCTGCGTTGCGGAGACATCATCCATCTTCAATCAGTCGCGCTGTCGCCGGCGCCCAGGGATCTCCAAATTACCTTGAGCGATGGAAACGGCTGCAGCTGTGGCTGATTCGGAAATATTAAAATCTTCTCTCTGTTATTTTCAGATGGAAATAATCACTTGCCAAGCGGCCAGCGACCAGGAAAAAAACTGTGTACAGACATAGTGTGTGTGTGTGTATGTGTGTGTGTGTGTGCACAGAAACACTAAAGCATTTTGTGGTTTTTCACAATTGTTTACACAACTTTTCTGAATCTTTGGCTCATTTTCTCAAAACCGTAGACACAAAACACAAAACTACAAACACAAAATGCAAAACTCGAAAAATCTCAGGCAAAAGCAAACACTGCATTAACGATTGTTTTTTCTTTCTTGCACACCCTGATGTCATCACAAAACTCTACTATGAAAATCATAATAAAATGAAAACCTATCAGTAGGTTTAATCCTTTTGCATTTTCAGTGTTACACTGTAAAATATTGTGACAGTAATGTATAACTACTGAATATATATATATATATATATATATATATAGTGGTGTGGGGATGGTGTGGTGAGCAGCCACACTATCTATCTAGGTGATTGGGATCAGGGTGGCTGCATACCTGTTGCTCATCGGTTGGTCTAACGAGCAACAGGTTACAACCCCCATCCCCACACACACTCAGGTGAGGAGCCCCCGTCATGACATGTTCAATCTGTTCCCGGGCGAATTCCAACGAGCCAACTCTCTACAATAAACTGGTGTTTACAACCCCCTGTCGTCTGTGTCTCTGTGCCGGAGGTCCATGAAAAACGCCACTTGGGTGGCGGGTGGTGGCGAAACTGCCATATACAGTATGGTAGTTTCGCCACCACACACCACCCAAGTGGCGTGCAATACAGTAACAAAAACATTTACGGTGTTTTGAAACACTTGTGTTTCCTATGTAACACTTTCCATACCCAACAGGAAAACAGCATTCAGTAAGATAAAGACAAATGCAACACGTAAGAAATAAATGATGAATGTGGATCTCCATCTGTGGCCTTTTTACTATATAGTAAAAAGGGCTAAAGTGCTAAAGATCTGATTTCTAAAGCACCTTTCCCACCGACACTGAAAGCTAAAAATCCACCAGCAGTGTTCCATTTTGGCGTCATGTGGGAATGGGAGCGGTTCTCGATGTTCCGTAAAAGCTGTTCCGTAAATGTCCCCACTCTTGAAGTAGTATAATTTACAGCAAATTGTCGGAACGGCTGTGAATGGAAGTATGTTTGAATGGGAGCAGTAACGTTTCCGTAAAGTAGGGGTGGAGCCGAACCCAAATAAAGCACAAATACTGCGTTTTTACGAATATTAATGTCATACAAATATTTAAATGATTTCATTTCGGGAAGAAAAAAAAACCATTCGGAAAAATGTCGAGTCCGAAACCGTGGCGCCCGGCTGCAAAAACCGAAACACGCCCAGTCTCTGCGGAGACAGGTCTTTCTATTCTTACATTTTTCTCCTTAAAAAATGCCACTCAGACCCTGGACGTGTCTTTTCGAGTTAGGGGTGCGGTGCGGGGACATCGGGCACAAGCGCTTCGCTGCACCGGAGCCGGAGGGAGCGAGCGGACAGGGAGATTTAGAACGGGCGGAGAACGTTTCTTCTCCGGAGGCAGAGGGTCTAGGACAGGTTGAAAATGATCACACCGATTTAATAACTTTGGGTTCGGGTTATTGCGTCCGGGCACGGGGGGGGGCTCTGTCCCCTCCAGTCAGCGGAGGGAAGAGTCGGTGGGGCCGCGAGAGGGGAAGCGAAGCGGTTGGTCTAAAAAACAATTCTGTTGCCTCGCCTCGCCTGATGTCAGAGGAAAAGGGGCTTCAGTGAATAATTAAGCAGCCGGTGTTTACACCTATGAGGAGTGGGCGTTGACAATTGGTAAACTAAGCTTGGTATTGTGATTGGCGCTCGAGATTTCAATTTTGAATGTTGTGCCTAATGTAGAGTGTGGGGTGTGTGGGGTTTTGCAAAAAGTGCTAACCAAATCCCTCAACCTAGTGACATGAGTTTCGGTGTGTTTCAAGTTCCAATTCTAGTGTGAAAACAATTGGGAAAAACTGTTTGGACATTAGGGAACAAGGACACAAGCCTGGAGTCCCACTCTGAAGTTTGTATGTATGTCTTATGTGGGTATGGGTGTATGTTCATATACGTGTCTATGTCTGTGTGCGTGTGTGTGTGTGTGTGTGTGTGTGTGTGTGTGTGTGTGAACTGTTGAACAAGGGAGGGCAATTTTCCACCCTCCTCGTAGTCCTCTTAAGCCTGAGGCTGGATGGTCGTTCCAACACAGTTTTTTTCCCCAAAAAGACAAAAGTGTGCAGTTTGCCATCCTTCACAGCTATATGGATTTAATTTTCTGACGGTTGTCAGAACAGCACCGGTTTAGACTGAACCGCATGGGGCCATGCCCAACTGCTTCATACCAGTTCACTTCAAATATCATAATTACTGCCAAAGTGATGACTTATCGCGTGGTGCGTTTTCCAACTTCTTGTCATATTTAATTAGGAAACATAATAATGCTTGTTCGCACTTTGTGCTGTTTGGGGGCTACTAGAGTGGGAAGTCGAAACTGTTTATCAAACTTTTTATTTCCTTGAGTCGACGTGACAACAGTGCTGCCATGTGACTGTCCGCGCCATCATTCCTGTGATGACAGCGCCGACGTCACAGTTTTAATTGGAAGGAATCTGTGCTGAGACAAGCCCGAGCATGATGGCCATGGCCTTATAATGCTGCCCCGGGCAACCAGAGTCTAGTTGCCAACCGTCTCACGTTCCCCCGTCGTCAAGCACTTAACATATATTTAAATGGTAAAACCAGTGATACTGTTCGATAACATGGTGTGTACCGTTGAATTCCTAATAGATAGATAGGTCGGCAGGTAGGCATGTAGATCGATAGATAGATAGATAGATAGATAGATAGATAGATAGATAGATAGATAGATAGATAGATAGATAGATAGATAGATAGATAGATAGATAGATAGGTAGACAGAGCAATATATAGCAAACCTAGTGATAAACAACAGATCTAACCTCAAAATAATAAAATAAATAAAAGATTTTACAGTTAACAAAATTGACAATACACTTATAAACAAAACAAAAGTCAGCTAATTGGGTTTTAATTATATAGAACCATTATCACTCAGTTATGAAAGAATTGCCAACATATCAAACCGCTTCTAGAGGTTCGGCTCGGTGGCAAACCAAATCCATCCAGTGGCCAATTAGGCTGGCGTCAGGGGAACGTGGCTTTCGCGTCTGGGGTTGAGGGCGTAGCGTGACAAGTGAGAAGACGCTCCACGTGGCTCGCTGGTGACGGAGGCAAAAGGCAGCACGACGACAGAGCAGGTTCAAGACAAACCTCCGAGTGTCCAACTACACCCTGAGCAGGTGGAGAATCATGTTTATTCGGAGGGCAGCTCGGAATCTCTGCCATAACATGTCAAGAAAAGTGAAAATGCAACTGGAGGGAGCGTGAGGGACGGTAATATGGAAATAAAACTGATTTACATTTCAGACTCTGTCCTCCAGTACTCATTGAACCGCAGTTACAAGCATCACACTTGTTTTACATTTTTGCTGTTCTCTTTTATTCTCTCGTTTTGCGGAGCCGTTACTGTCTACTTCTGGGTCGTATTTTTTATGGCTGGACGTTTAGTTCTCCATGGGGTGGTTGTGCTATTTTGGGGGCTGAAGGGGAGGATTTGCAGGGACGATCGGAGGGTTTGTGTGTGATATGGTTGATGGGTCATACAGTCCGCTTTTCAGTTCCGATTTGTCGTTAGGTCGATTTAGGAAACGAATCAATGCACTTTTGGATCCTTTTTCAAAGGGACTGACTCACAACTCGATAATATAATACACAACAACATTGGGCTCACAGTTCTATAGTTCCAATACACTATAACATATAGAGTATATACACGCACACACACGCACACGCACACACACACACACACACACACACACACACACACACACACACACACACACAATCAACCCAAGCGCCGTTGGATTCTAATGAGAGTGAAAGGGGAACAGCGGCACGGTTCCCAAAGTGTGCTGCTTTGGCTCTGCAGGGAACGCCAAAGCAAAGTGCTGTCATACATTTGACGCTGGTTGCAAGCCCTAATTCCGCCATTTAATAGTTAGACTTCTGGGGTGTTTACCGTGCCATCCCCTTATCTCTTCCCGATGAGATCCTCGCACACACAACACACGCTGAAGCTTCCTGTAGCGCTTTGACTATGCAAATGCCATGTAAATGGGTGTCATTTTACGCTTTTTACTGGCATTGGCATTTCCCGCAGTCGAGCTAGACGCCATGACATCAACTATATGCATACGGGCGCGCACACACATACAAACACACATACACACACACACACACACACACACACACACACACACACACACACACACACACACACACACACACACACACACACACACACACACACACACATTCACACAGCAGAAATACTGATTTCTACTAGCAGAAGCCATATGGCTGGTTTCTGACCTGCATAATTGGTTGAAACAAGAAACTGTGTGTGTGTGCATGTGTTCCTGTGTGTGTCAGCACCTACATCCAAGTGTGTGCTCATGTTGTTTTTCTCCGAGTGTGTTTCCCTGCGCGCGTGTGTGGTGTGTGTAGGCGTCCTTTCTGCCTCTCAGTAGCAACAACCTCGTCGATAATCACCCAGCAAATGAGCCTGCTGTCACTGCGGCGGTCCCCTGACAAAGCTGCCACAGCCGCAGACACCCCACCCCCGCCCCCCAACAAACACGCACACATACACACACACACACACACACACACACACACACACGCGCGCAGTTTTCAACAAAGAGAGATCAACAAATAAAATAAAAAAGTCACTTGCATGTGAACTCCCTCATACAAACAGGCTTAGGCAAACATAGCCCACAACACACACCCATACAAGTCCACATATTTGACACACACACACACGCACACACACACACACACACACACACACACGCACACGCACACGCACACGCATACGTTCTCTATCCCTGCCCTTTGTCTCATTCAGTAACTTTGCGCTGCCGCTGTGGACCATCAGTGGATTTCTTGCCTCGCTGTATCACAGCAACGCATGTTGCATGATTTTGTTGCTCTTTTCCAATTGTTCTACCACTCACACACGTCAGAATTCATGGGAGTACAAGAGTTTTTTTGTTGTGGTTAGTACAGAGAGAGAGAGAGGACGAGAGGGAAAGAGAGACCGGGGGAAAAGAAATTGCCCTGACCAGTATTTTCCCGAATCAATGAGGCCATTTCCTCCTCAGTCTAAAAATGTCTTGGGTCCCCGTGTGTGGTCGCACACAAAACACACAACACGCACAACGCACACAACATGGGCAGTAAGTGTCCCCGTTGGAATAATGAGTACAACGCGATGCCGAGGTGGAGGACACGGGGGGTGAGGATGAGGGTAAAGAGACATTTGGGGCGTGGGGTGTGGGGCTTGGAGGGTGGGGTGTCCGGGGTGGGGCAGGGCGGAGGTGGGGTGGGCGGCGGGGGGGCAGGGGTGCGTCATGGTCTTCAGCTCTGCCGATTTCCTTTTAAAACTGTCAAAATGGCTTCAATCCTGTGTGTGTGTGTGTGTTTTTTTTTATTTTGGGCGTGAGTGGAGGGTGGAAATAGCATTGCTGACGGATTGACTGGAAGTGTCATCGATGGCTAACAGTATCTCCAACATAATACCGCACCATCTGCCTCCCTGTCACAGGCCCAAAAAGCCCGATCTAAAATGGTCTCTGTTGTATAAGTGGTGGTGTGGTAGTGAAAAGAGCAGTGAGGCAGCGAGTGGGCTGCAGCGGCATCGTGGAGTACACTCCACACAATGCGATGCCAACTGTGATGCCAAAAGCCCTGGTAAAGAGGAGAAACAGCGCAGAAATGCTCTCAAATTGCCCGTGGCGGTGTGGTTCCCGCTTGTGTATTTTGCAAAATAGGGAAAATAAATAAATAAATAAATAAAGGAGGAATCGGAGGCTTGATCAGAGAGTAGCCGAGTCGAGTAAAGGGAGGTTTCGGAGCTGAGCAAAAGGAAATGGTTCATTAATCCAACGGATTTTCTGCCGTTTCTGCCGTCTAGTCGAATTATAAAAAGGTAAATGACTGGTGATGTGGCGATATTACCTTGATCAGAGCAGTTCGGCTGCCGATGCCACTCAATCAACTATGGCTCCGTGCTCTTGAGCAAGGATAAACAAAACCAACAACAAAAAAAAAACATCATTAACATCATCATCTCTTTTCTGCCATTGTGCTGCGAAAAAAAAACAAATTCTGTAACAAGAGTGAGAGACAGAGATGCTGCCAAAAGGAGAATGCATGTCATTAATAAACCACCATGCTTTCTTTTGTTTTGACCACGTTATCGTTTCCGTGCATTCTTCCATGTGCTTCTTCCTTTCTAACAGACAGCTATTATAGTCCCTCTATTCCCACAAAGCAACACAATTAGAAAAAAAAAAAGACATTTTAAGCTTATCGTCACTGAAAGCATAATCTGTTCTTCCCTCGGAGCTATTATAACTTTTTGTTGAGGGAAAAAAAAAACGAAACCATCCATCACTGAGCGTACTGCACCCTTGTGGAAGGTGCTTTGGAATTTAAAATCTCGTGAACCACTCCATGGTCGCATGCGCTGAGGAGTGGCCCCTCAGAGGATCCAACCCCCGGCCCCCTGGCTGTGGGAGGGAGGTCCAGCCTCTCGGAAGGCTCTGTGGAGGAACATGAGCAGTGTGGGAATCCGTGGACTCCCCGGGCCGGTAGCGGGGCGGCCAGCCGGCGCCTGCGGTGGCTTTGCCGAATCCTCCTTAACGCCGCGAGCATCAGCAGGATGGAGGTGGGGGTGGACAGAGAGGAGGGAACAGGCTGGTGCGTCCTCGGCCAGGTGGACTGAAGTGAACTTTCACTTTCCGTTTTGGATCATAGCACCGCATGGACTTTGACTGACCTTGCCGTCCTTTTGTGTTCAATGGCTCTATTTTTTGGGGTCAATTTTAAGTTCTTTCTTCCGGCAAACTACCCTCGCTGGAAGCAAGTAAGTGACAGAACGCTTAGCCAAAATGGATGCAGTCTAGCGGCCAATATCAGAACAAAAGCAACCAAAAACAAACTATAAGCACTTAGTCAAAGCTTGGAAGAGAAACACGCCAGACGCTAACAAATCGAACGCAATTTTAGAGCACTCATCTGATGGGAGGCACACCCTGGCGAGCAGCACAAGAATCAGAAAGTCTCGTGGCGTGTGTGGAGTGCTTAGATTGCTTTGTTTTGTTTCGCCACGATCGTCAAAGTCTCCCGTTGCAAAACAAAGTTTCAAAGCTGATCGCGCCGCAATTGTGAAAAACGGAAAAGTCAGAGGAAGGGTCGTCCCGGGCCACGCGTGACTTTGTTGACGTTCAGTCTCAACCGATGCGCCCGCCTGGTGGAGGTCATGCATCGTCAGGCACCGGGGCATTGAGGAGGGATGAAATGGAACCTTTTTTATCACCATGGAGCTGCCTCTGCTTGGACACGTCCATTCCCACATATTTTGGAGTCACTTTTCCTCATAGAACTCCCCGCGGGTCAAACTGTAGTTGATACCCCCCGCCATCCAATTTCACTCCTTGTTCCGTTACCTGTTACTTACGTATTCTGGGAGGCTTCCATGTCGGCCACCGCTCAGGTAAATCGCGGCTATGAAAGGTTTCGAGCGGCAAGAATGCGAGCTAATGTTAGCTGGTGGCTGACCGGCGCTCGCCAGGCTCTAATCTACACCTGATTGGTTTGGGCGCTGAAGCCGACGCGTCAAGACTTCAGATCTTGCGTCGATGCGTCGTCCAGATGGAATTTGCGGTTGCCCGGGATACTCGGGTCATAGGTGTGAGTCCAGCCGCCGATTTAGGGAGGGTGGAGGAACCGGGTGGGGGCGCGGCAACGACAACGGGCGAAGGGGTCCGACCAACAGGAAACAACAATCATCCTGGAAGACGTCTGTTCTAAATGCTTATTAGCACGTACTGTATCCATATTAAACAGCATAAGGCCGGTCAATTAACTACTGCAGCAAACAAAATATGAACAGTTGATTCGGTGCTAACCAGAGGGGAGGCTGAAGGAAGCTCCACCGTTTTGTAAAAGGTGGTGTGTGCGTGTGTGTTGTTTTCCCGTAACCCTGCTGCTTTCCAAACCAACCCGCCACAAAGGAGTTCAAATTACCAGAGTTGGTACCGGCTTGACGTCCTCTCAGAACAATATCAAAATCACCTTTGTTAGTAATTAAGCCAGAAGAGAACCTCCCAGAGCATTAATATTCAGAGAGAATCACAGAAGTAAAGTGTGATAATTGGTCAGCGCGGGGCGTGCTGGCAGCCAGCGCGGGGCGTGCTGGCAGCCAGCGCGGCGGCTGCGGCGCGGTCCCCGGCCCTGTCTGGCGCGGTGATGGAAAAGCTCGGCTATTGAGCCAATGAAAACCGGGATCTGGCTTTTCAAGATTGTCCCCATCAGAATACGCCGCCACGCCCCGAATCTGATGAAAACGCGCACCCAAAGGCTCGACGTGAGTCCGACACGGCGTCTGGTGGAAACGATGGGATGCGCGCGCCTTTGAGGGACGTTCCACCTGATGAATCAATCTCAGTCGAGGAACTGAACACGGAGCGATAGGGAACGCCGACCACACCCCGGGAGGAAAGCACGCAAAGCCTGTTCGTCTGGGAACAGGGTCATTGAGCAGGAAAAACCCACGTCTCGTTCAGGAAGAAAAGGCGAGCCGACATATTAAAGGTTCTTACCGTGTTTGAGCCACTGCTGTTTTACTCGGGGGTTAGCAGCTGCTGAGGTGCCGTCAAGAAGGCTTTACATAGTAATGTGATATCCGGAGGTTTCCCAGCCACGGCCCTTTTTATCTGAGGAAATTGTGGGGTTTTCCTTCTATTTCTATTCTATTTTCTGTTCCCAGAGGAAATGAAATTGGTAGCCATTTGAAAAAACTTCACAAATACTTAAGTCATGCTGAGTGTGCCCTTTGTGACAATAAGGTTGGATAACGCCTATGAATTATTATTCGCTCCTTTATTGTAAGGAGAGCATCTGTTAAACTGTATAATCATAAAAGACATTGTGTTAAATCGAGTTATATTTGCAGATAAATGTAATTTACCACATTACACCTCCAACTTACTGTGCAGCACCATGAATTAATTCAATCCCCTCTGCCATGTATTAGATTTGCTTGCATCAGTCTTAACTCATTACTATCTGGACATTTACTAAAGTGCATATCACAAACTTGAGAGCATGCTCGTCCACACACGCACACACACACACGCACACACGCACACACGCACGCACACACACACACACACACCCACGCACACGCACACACACACGCACACACACACACACACACACGCACGCACATGTTCCCTGGCCACTCTCTCTCCATCAGCATTCCGTCCAAGTGGTGTCTCTCCACCGTGCTGACCCGACCAATCTCTCTGCTGCCAAGCTGCCTGTCCGGTGTGTGCCAGGGGTGTGACACGCCGCTAATGCCCCCCACCCAAAGTGACCTTAACTGGGGAAGAGAGGAACCAGGGAGAGGAAGAGATGGATAGATAGATAGATAGATAAATAGACAGACAGACAGACAGACAGACAGACAGACAGACAGACAGACAGACAGACAGACAGACAGACAGACAGACAGACAGATAGATAGATAGATAGATAGATAGACAGATAGATAGATTTTCTTTGTGATGCGCCATTACATAAAAATCAGGAATCAAGTTCGGGAATTTGAAGGATGAAGTTAAAGTTCAAGAGGTTATTTGTCACATACATCTAAATACAGTCATACATACATATATGCAGTGAAATGTCATGACCCTTATTGTGCATAATACCCGGGGTATTATGCACAATAAGCTCTATAAGCTCTAAAATACTAAAAATACTAAAATGTGCGCAATCGACACAAAGCTCTAGCGCAGGCGGCCACCAGGGGCAGCGCCACAATCGCGATTCTGGGTTCTATAATATAATTAATTGTCACTGTTGTATGAAATATACATTTAAATCTTCCTAAATTAAACTTACCTTAACTTACCTCCGGCACTTACCTCACAGAAGTCCTGGCATAAAGCATTGTAACAAAGCGTAGACACACACACACACTATTTGGACAGGATTTTTGCAGAGACGGTGCACCGCCACGGCGACAAGACGGCGCTGATCTTTGAGGGGACCGGAGAAAAGTGGGGCTTCAGAGAACTGGACGAGGACTCCAACAGGGTGGCCAACCTTAGTGTTTTCCTGCCCTCTCGTGTGTGTGTGTAAATATGAACACACACACACACACACACACACACACACACACACACTATATATACACACACAGTTTATACACACACACACACACACACACACACAGTATATATCCGTTCTATCAACAAGCGACCGTGACCGATAAATCCTTCTTTTCATGAGTGGAATAAACCACCTCCTCAGTGCCATCCCCGCAGCCGTGCCATAATTCCCAAATACCGCTAATAACTTAAATTCCCCCCCTTTTTTTTTTGTAGTAGTAATTGTACTTTGGGTTGCAATCCCAAGCACGGGAGAAGCCAATTTAGATCCGAGGGGGGGTGTAGCCGTGAATAAGGAGTGAGGCCGTCTGCCAAAGTGTAGTAACCCTCCTGTAAACTAAGCGACTACCACCTTCCTCACTCTGCTCAGCGTGCTTCAACATGGCCTCCCTCTCTCTTGTCTGGTCACAGGATGAAGTGGGGCGGCGTGACTCAGTCAGGCAATAGATATGTTTAGCCGCTCTCGGCGCGGCTCACGGCCAGGAGAGAGAGAGAGAGAGAGAGAGAGAGAGAGAAAGAAGAGAATGAAAAAGAGGGAGAGCGAGAGAGAGAGAGAAGAGAATGAAAAAGTGGGCGAGAGAGAGAGAGAGAGAGAGAGAGAGAGAGAGAGAGAGAGAGAGCGAGCGGCCATCAGAAGTGACTGTGCATGTGACTGCGCTTGCGTGTGGATTTGTTCGTCCCTTTGCCGCAAACTCAATAATGCAACAGCCCCTCGGCCTCACAGCGGAGTGCCGGCGATGGACCGCGAGACATATACACCGAGACAAACGAGGGACGTACAGGAGGGAGAGACTGAGGGAGAGGGGGGGAGAGAGAGAGAGAGAGAGAGAGAGAGAGAGAGTGGGAGTGACTGAAGTGGGAACAACCTCAATGGATCCAATAGATCCAGAACAATTGTGACAAATGGCACTGTGACAGATGATGGCGACACACACACACACACACACACACACACGGTCGGACCAGTAGACTGAGAGAATGGAGAGTGTGTCCCAGTGACACAAATGGTTGGAATCCAAATAGTAGTTCAGCCAACACCGAGAAGTCATGTGTGGAAGTGATGGAGTAGGAGTCTCTCTCTCTCTCTCTCTCTCTCTCTCTCTCTCTCTCTCTCTGTCTCTCTCTCTCCTGACTGGACTGTCATAACCCGGCCCGACTAGCTACAGCCAGGAGCGACAACTCGGCTGCGTGCTTTGGCCGGGGTTCAGAGAGTGTTATTGATCCGTCAGGAAGCCAAGACATAATTTGAGGCGAAGAGACGGAGGGTTCGACGAGGTGAGCTTAGTCGCTGCCGTGGAGTCGCTGAGAGAGGACCCCGGCCCGTTAATCCCCAACTTCTCTTCGGGAGTCGCTGTTATCCTGGCACAGTAAAAAAAAAAAAAGGAAAAATGTGTAGAGCGGGATCTGCTGTTAACCTAAGGAAAAGTTAAAAAAAAAATGTTTTTGAGTCTATCCCCTTAATTTCTCACTGGTTTTGCCAAAACCATAATTGTTTGAGACCAGTTTGTACATACGAACTGAAGAGTCTTTGTACGGAGCCCTGCACAACAATATTAATCATTGCTTATGGTTGACGGCTTTCATATTTCCTGTTGTTATACATTTAACACACTGTTATCAGATAGAGATGTTTCAATTCTCCCTTTTCGTCCTAAAGGTCGTCTGAACGGACTATACCGTATCTATGTGTGACTCTGTACAGTGAGTTATGGATTATGTGCAGGGATTATGCCTGCCTGTGGGTTTTGGGCTGTTGAAATGACTACAAATGATTGAAATCTTATAAAGAGAAAAGAAAAAAAAGCAACACACACATGCATATGATAACTTTCAAGGCAGTGATGCGTCAAGTGTTTTCTCTACGAGAATTGCCAGGGATGCACTGTGAAAAGCATTTGGATGACCCAGTCAAGTATCAGACTCTCGTGTGCCTCTTTCTTATGTGGAGCGTAGCATATTCAAATGAGAGCCGAGTTAAAGACTATATCTGGTGTCACCTCGAGTGGAGTGCGCGAGCTCCGCGCTGCGTTGGCCGGGCGTGGCATTTCCATTGCCATCACATTGACTCCAAAAGATGTGACGCCTGAAACATCTGCTGCTCTTGCGGGCGAATCATCATGTTCTACGTTACATGCAAGGCGGTAAGCGGGGGGAGTCACGAAAATCAAATCTAGATCTAGGTTGAAGCTTAATCAAACACACACACACACACACACACACACACACACACACACACACACACACACACACACACCTGGCTTTAAAACAAGCTATTTATAATGAAATTCGATTTTTCTCCCTCCCGCTGCAGAGTGCATTTTACATTCTGCACTTTTCCAATCCATGTCGGACGTATATGCAAAGATTTTCTCTATGTGTGTCTCGGAGAACCCATTTGCAGTTACACGTTATTACTAATGTGGGCGAACGCGTCTCGGGCCGCCACTGGAGGTGGTCGGAGTGATCGGACTGTGAATGCACACTGGGGGAATTGTCGCCCATTTGTGTGTGATTTGATCCCCCAGGACGCATGTTAATGCCAGATCCAACCGGGGGCCGCTGGCTGGAGCCGCATTCTAGTCACGCTCTGCACTGCTCCGTCCATTTTCAACCCCCTTAAACACTCTTTTAATGCATTTTGAGGTGCCAGGACTGTATCATAGGAAATTGACATAATAATCAGATACGCCACAAAACATTTTTATATATATTTATATTAAATAATAATGATGATATTAACAAGATTAATATTACAGACAAACAAAACAACCCTCTTAAAATATTTTTTCCTCGAGCAACAAACAACAACCATTAAAGTAGGATAAAAATTACCGTTAACAACCACAGCAGAGAAACACAAAGGGTCAACACACACCGCGAGGCCTCGTGACCAAACAGAGCAAACCAACAGATTCCCGATAAGTCTGTCGGAGGATCCTAAGATAACAAGGGAGGGAGGACATTCTTCCCCAGCCTTTCCTCCACTACAATATCTGAAGAGTCATAGTTTCCGGCCGTGCTTTATCTGGTCAGAGACTCGTGGTGAGCGTCAGCCCCGGGGAACTGGTTTTCAGAGGTTTGGGGCCTGAGCCTCATCCTGGACTAAGAGAGCAGCTTCCATGGATTGTCATCATTTGAGTTGAAAAACATGTATTTCTAACACATGGCTTGGGCACCGATTTGGCAAAGTTGGGCCCCTCAACGTTATTCGATGATGTTCTTCTACAGCGAGGGCCGTCCGAGCGCAAAGGCCTTTTGCATTTTTTTTTTTTTTCCTGTTAATCTCATACGTGCCTCGAAAGTTCACCCTGTTCTCATTTTCCAGAGCTCAAAAAAATAACCATCAAATAATGATAAATTAATGACAGCAGGGTTTGATCGTCTATGTACAATAATACCGTTCTACCTCATTCACTCACTGAGTAACTGAAAACAATAAAGACATGACAAAGACAAAAGAAACGCCTCGCGTCTTTGTTATTTAACACATTCATAACTTCAACTAATTCTCCCAAAAGTGTGTTTCTGGATTGATATGAGTGCTACAGTAATCATCATCATCATCATCATCATCATCAGTGCTGATCATCGTTATCATCTTCATCTATTCCATTCAAATCGTGACACAGAAAATAGCATCAATAAATAACACCGGTACAATAATCATAATTATAACGAAGTGCAAAGGTCATTTTGGAAAACGAGCTGAACTGTAAATAGAAAATAAGGCAAACGGAAGCGACACAAACATGAAGGTGACTCATAAACGTGAACATCAGCGAGGAGCGATGACGGGAGACGGGAGACGGGAGCAGAGAGAGCAGAGACGGACGCTCTAAACCTCATAGCTTTTTCTTTCTTCCAAGCATTACAGCATCCTCTCACCGGACCATTTTGAGTGTATAACATATGATATATATATATATATATATATATATATATATACATACAGTATATAGATAAAATTTATCAAATGTGACTTTGCCTTTCACAACAGTTATTCCAACTGCGCAAGAAATCAGGTTTTCTTGTTTATATTTTTTCCGTGTTTGCCACTTTGAACGGTCCCAGAATGAGCGCATCAGCACGGTGGATACAAAACGCTGCCGAGTGGCACTGGCAGCACAAACAACATCAAACAGCCATCCTCGATTATTTGGATCCGAGCGAATTCATCGTCGCTGGTTATGTAAACGCTTTCGATAATGAGGTCAACCAGAGAACGCAACAAACTTGTGAAGAAAGCACGGAGATGTGCGGCGACGGTTCAACTGATCCCAGGTCTGAGAAAGCAGGCGAACTGGTAATAAGAGATGAAGAGAGAGTGAGAGACGGGGGGATGAAAAAAAAAAAAAAAAAAAAAAGAGAGAGAGAGAGGTGGGGCGTTTAAAAAGAGAGGTCATTTCCCATCATTTGTAAGTGTTGGGAATACCTTTACTCCCGAGAAATTTACCACTCTGTTGGAACTTCTGACTGTGGGGGATTCAAGCCTTAAAAATCTCCTTTTTCTAAAACGGGAAACTCACAGTATAATCCCACGTGAGCTCCTGTATTTTCTGAAAATATTCTGTATAACAGTAACACCACATGGCAGTTGAAACTACGTTTGCAATTGCCACTGCTTATCCAGCGCAACGTTGGCTACAGCAGGTTACCAGCAGGAAGTGGCGCGACTTCTTGTTTCTAGTCTCGTTACGTTAACGTGGACGAAGACTTACGGAAACGTCAAGGTGTCGATAAAAACCCTGGAAAAGCAGTTGAAAACACCATGTTTTCTCTCTATATGAAAAGAAAAGTGTTTTAGAAAAAGGACGTTTGCCCCATTGGACTGCACTTGAGCACAGGGAGAAGCTGCAGCAGAGTGGTACGTTTCTCAGCAGTAAATAGTGAATAATAATAATAATAATAATAATAATAATAATAATAACAATAAGTTATACTGAAATGATGGAAACTAACATTTCAATAAGGCCTGGGTTGAGAAATGGCAAACCATTAAGGGGGAGGCGCGGCAGGGGGTGAGTGGAGCAGGAGGAAGCGGGAGAAAGTGAATAAAAGCAAAGAAAGCCAGGGAGACGGGGGAGGAGGGGGGAAGATGGCGGAGGAGGGGGGGGGGGGGGGTGAAAGCAATAGGAGAGCAGGAGTCAGAAAGCAGCAGGAATGAAGAGATTAAGGGGAGGCCCGGGAGAGAGAAAAAGCGAGCGAGGCAATATGAGTGTGATTGAAAGCGGTGTAGAAATTAGAAGAATGCACCATGGGAAAAGGTAGGGGGCGAGGGGGGGGGTTGTGGAGGCATCAATAAAACGCGCAGAAAAGGTAAAGAGGGAAGGGTGGAGGGGACGCAAGAAGAAAGGACAAAACAATGAAATGGACTGAAAGTGGAACAGACCCGTGGGAGAGAAAAGCGGTGTTCCCACCCTCCCTGTCTCACCTCTGCCGAGTCCTTGCCTTTCGCGAGACGCGCGCGCGCGCACACACACACAGTTAAGAGCAAGCGGGACAAGGTCGACAAATCCACCCCCGAATCCCACATTCTCCGCGCACACTGAGATTGGTGAACTTTCGCTCCGTTCCGTTCCTCCGTCTCGTTGGGAGTGCGACACTTGCTCATCCCCGTTCACGAGTTCATTCGAGGGCGGTAAGGCTCTCACAGAAGCCCGCTTTAAGGTTACATTTTCATAGGAAAAGAACAAAAAAAAAAAAAACACAAAAATTTTTTTTTTAGCGGATTTTCACCTTCAAGCGCCCTCGCGCTGGGTGCAGGGGTGAGAACTGAACTCCGTACGCTGGTTTCCTGTAAAGATGAAACAGTGCAAAACGTCCCTCCGTGCAGGACTTGGCGGCCATGCGGCGGCTACATGGAAATCATTCACATTGGGGGGGGGGGGGGGGTGGGGTGGGGGGGGGGGGGGGGACAAGTCATCGTCGGGTTGCCCCAAAAATGTCCAAAATCCTCTCACGGCGGCGGAACCTTTTATCGGCTGAAAGATAAAAAGGTTTGAGCGTCAGAAGTGGGCGTCGGAATAGTTTATATCGTATCTGGATTGTTCTTTGGAGGCTTTTCGGGATCTGGTCTTGGTTCTTCAATTGGTTCACGCCAGTCCACCGTGTGTTTAATTTCATTGATTCAAACTACAGCAAAGCCCTGTGTCAATTTCCTGAATTCGAATGTTTGCGCCGCCGCGTCCCATAGAAAACCTGAGCATCTGGATGGAGGTAGCTCGATACCCAGTTTCATGCCAATACACAAAAAGAGTCCATTTTGATGGAGTTTCCTCATGTACTGTATGTTGTTCATCATAGAAAATCAAAAGACATAACTGAACTTTTCAAATGTAAGAGGTAGACAATAACCTCAATGTTATTGAAGAGTGGGTGTTATTATTATGATTATTGTTATTATTATTATTATTATTATTATTATCATGCTACCCACAATTCAATTTGGAATATTTTCAGGATATTGGAATGAACTGGAATGAATGTACGTATACATTTTTGGAGGTATGTATGGATTCTCAAAGATTATTTGCGGGCATCCGTTTCTGCCGGCGGTCCCACCGCGATCAGCTCATTGTGCTCCTGTACGTCCACTTCCTTCTGAAAGAGGAAAGGGCAAACCTCCCCTCAGACTCCCCTTCCAGTTCACCTCGTGTGATTCTGGGTGACGACGGGTTGATAAACATTTCTAAAACGCGGGTAAATGTACTGTTTGACCCCGAATCCCCGTTGTCGCCGTTGATAATGACCAGTCCCCGCCCCAAGCCCACCCCCAACCCCCCACCCCCCCCCCCCCATAAATGTTAAAAAGCATGCAGTTCCTAAAAAACACCTACGGGTGTGGACTTCCACTCGGATATGGCTCGGCGCACGGGAGAGGTGATCTGACGCAGGATTTGGCAACTTTAGATTACGTCTCACAAGCACAAACTACAAGTCGGTAAAA
>NC_137203.1:14132820-14140320 GCF_960531495.2 Zeus faber
TCCGTGAAGCGTACCCGCTCCCTGTGTAGATAAAAAGGGCTCATTCTAAGGCAACGAAAGCACGGCGATTCTTAATTTCACGGGATTACACACTAATTCAAACATATTTGTGAATATTATATTCCATTTTTGCCAAGTCCGCAGCCTACTGTGTGCGGGAAGCAAACGTTTAAGTAAAAGAAAAGTAATTGCTAAGAAGCTTTCATTAACAACATTAGGACTCAGGGAAGGCCAGCTGGCTTGAGGCTGGGAGAGATAACTAACTAGTTAGCATCAAAACACTCGTTAACAGCAAAGAGAGAGGCCAGGCTGACAGTTGGTGTTCTCAAATTAAATTCTGTAATTAATGTTTTTTTTCACGTTGACAAAATGAATGAGCTGAATAAGTGCCCGTCCTTTCACATTTTCAAATTGGAAAAAAATGGAAAAATTGATTTTACAACTCTAGAAATGAAAAGCATAGACAAAAAAAAAAGAAAAAAAAGAAAACCCTCTTAGTACTCAGATTATTTAAATGTTATACGCCCTACTGCACAGCCTATATAGCAGACCCTGGATGTGTTCTTTTTTTTGCTTTTTTTTTCTCCTTTAACAAAAAAAACCTTTATTCATAAACCAAGGTTTGTTCGGTGTCATATCATTAAGAGCCCGTAATGAACCACATCTAAAGCAAGACAATCTACACCTGAAACTCTCGCAGCCATTGTGTCCTGCGAAGCAACACATCAAACAGTGTGGGGCTGTCTAAACAGCCTCCTTAAGGGGCTCGGGGAGTGGAGCTCTGCTTTCTAATGGGCTCTAATGGATGGATAAACACTACAAGACTTCGTGCTGATTCCTTGATCTAATTAAGAGCAGGGAGGAGATGCACAGCCCAAATATTCAGAAAAGGGGCGGACTATGGGGGGGGGGGGGGGGTAAACCGCCACAGACTTACACCACAGTGCACCACACCCACACCTTTCTACCACGCTAATCTAGCTGTGTTAAGGTTTGTCCGATTGGACTCGTATCGGAATAACGGCATTTGACCCATCCGAAATATTGAGGACGGGACTGGAGTTCCAGTCCGCGGCACGGGCGAAGGGCGGCGGCAGGAGTGTGCACCTTTGAGCGTGGGAGGATTCCGGAGTATCGGAAACACGCAAAGGGCGGAAGGCCCCGCTCAGATTTGAACCTCGGACCTTCACGCCGTGAGGCACTGCCCAGGCGCTGTTGTGCCAAACCAACTTAATTAGGCCTAAAGGGGCTAATCTGAACAAAACAGATCGACTGGTGTCGTTCCACCTGCAGACATCTGAGAGGACCGCAGAAGGCAAGGCGAGAAAAGAGAGATATCATTTTGCGCTCCGTAAAAAAAAAGAAAAAAAGAAAAACAATTACCGGGATCGAGATAATAACTTGAGATACGTGAGGCGTTATAGAATGTCTGTCCGAGTCAAAAACAAAACAAGACAAAAACAAACAAACAAACAAAAAAAAAAAAAAAGCGTATTTGAACTCCGCACACACACGCAGACAAAACCCGACGATAAGAGAGAACACGGGGAAGGGGGGGAGAGAGAGAGAGAGAGAGAGAGGGAGAGATATAAAGAGGAAGCAGCAGGCACCGAATTCAGGTGTCCTTCCTCAAGTACACACTCTGCAGCAGGCACACCCTGCCTCTCCTCCGGTCTGCAGACACGGCCGCGCGCACACACACACACACACACACACACACACACACACACACACACACACACACACACACGCACACGCGCACACGCACACGCACACGCACACACACACACACGCTCGCCTGGGAAGGCTAAATCAGAGTGATTTAAGTGGGCCCTTTTCTGCAGTCTTGGTTTTTATCGGGGCAGCGAAGAACACAGCAATGGTGGTAACGATCCAGCTTGCATAGAAGCCCCCCTTAAACCTTCAAGCAATCACAAACAACAACAACAGAAAAAATATATATACATTTGTCATAATCCGAGAGACGGAGAGAAGAGAACGGGAGGACCGATTTCCCCACTTTTCTAATTCTGGGAAAACGAGGCAAGTTAAAAAAAAAAAATCACAGTCCGGCACAAACCAAATTCGGACACAGCAGAGTGTAAGACTGTTACTACTACTGAGTTCCCCCGCCGAAATTGTCCTGAATAACAGTAGCAGCAGTTCAGCGGTGCAGCGTTCCCGCCGCGGTGCGCCCACGCCATCCATTCTGACCAAAAAACCGGGAGGGCTGTAAATGCTTCTTCTTTTTTTTTTTTTTTACATGGATGCTTTCGGTCACTTCAGCGACACGCCGGGAGAGTTGAACCTTTTCAAATGTGAGGTCTTTTGATTCTTTGACACCCGCAGTGAAGTCTGGCGATCCCTTGGATGCGCGCGAAAAAGAGATTTAAAAAAATATCCGTAAAGACCTAAGATCCGAGGGGTAAAGATCTCAAATTGAATGTTGTACAGAAACAGCAGAGGAACACCCACACAGATGCTGCTCTAAAGCCGAGCATGATATGTCAGCCCGAAGCGGACCGTCGATTAGCCTACTATTAGGATAAAGCAGCAAGTGTTAAAGGCCAACTCCAGCACCTTTCCTCCACTAATAAGTCACCCCTGTAATACATCAACCCCGCCGGCATTGCCGTCCCTTTCTTTTTTGGACAAATTACTGATTTTAGCACCGAAAGTTGAACGCCTGAAGCTCTCACTTAAATGGTTGTCGGCAACAAGTGACGCGGGGTTATCCGAGCTGGCAGGCATCGCTCAATGTGAAATACAATAATTCATGCGCATCCCGTCGGCCTTTTTGCGATCTGAGCAGATATCAGAATCAGAATCAGAATCAGAATCAGAATCAGAATAGTCTTTATTGCCAAATACATTTGTCTGGAATTTGTCTTGGTGTGCGGCGCACACATGAAACATAAATGAAAAACGATAAGTCAAATAGGGAAGAATATGTACGATAAGGCTGGTTTTGCTTTTTTTTTTTAAATAAAGCTGTACAGCTTGTGCAGGAATGTGCAGATGTTAAAGCGTAACAGTATGTGCAATGTTCCCAGATAAGAGTCCAGAAGAATGAGGAATGTGCGTTTATGTAACGCACTGACACACCCTTTCAATTTAGGGCGTACAGGACCGTTCCAGTGGGGGGCTCCGGGCCTTGTTGATGAGGCTCTGGATGACCAACCTCTAGTGACGGAGTCCGACGTCTGTTTGGAAAGGTCAGAGTTCGGCGGTCAGCGTGGCGAGAGACTCTTTTTGTTTCTCACCGGTTGCCGTGGAGTTGCCTACACGGTATGTGACATTCAATCGACCACGACACTATTTTCCATTTTGGAGAAACACTGACAGGGAAAGTACTGTGTGAAGTGACATTGGCTGGAGCTGGCCTTTTTAAGTTCTCTTTACAGCTTTCATCTTTATATATATATTTTTTTCCATTAAACAGCAAATTGGATCACATGTCATACATTAGTAAAACAGTGAGGCGGACCGTACTGTAGAGGCATTAAAGCCTCTCTTCCTCTTCCTTCAGGCTTACCCCGGCGCTTTCTACTTCCAAATCCAGGCTCAAAACAGCTTTTCAGTGAATAATCAAGCTTTTTTTTTTTTTTTTTTTGTATTGCAATTTAACCTTTGAAACCATGTTTTCTGGTCTGCATTTCGATTTTCATTTTTTTTTAATTTTCTGCGCCTCTCGCTGGTTTAGAGCCCCAACGACCAAAGCGGGTGCGGGTTAGAGTCCTGCCACATTCAAGTGTGTTATGTTTTCATTGCACTTCAAGGACGCTTTTTAATTTCCATGGTTATATTCTTCTTTGCTTTCATGAAGTCCCTTCAAGTTTTATATCAAGCACTTTTTTGCACACAATTCCGAGACGTACAAACCAGCCTTGCCTTGAACCAGAATCTCATTGAAATCATGGGATATGTGTAGACATACTGCACGAGGCTGAAGTGGGGGTCAGTTTGGAGAAGGCATCTCTAAAGAACCAGCCAACTACTCCATCTGGAGTCCTAATTTATATTAATATATACTCGTTAAAGCAATGCAGTTTCCTATGCAGTTTGATACAGCATCCATACCCACCTCGCTCTCTTCCTCCCTCCGAAGCGCTCCAACCTCTGCTGGCTTCTATCCATCTCTGCTGTCTGTGTTACCTTCCTTTTCCCTAAATCCCTCAATCCCCCCCTTACCTCTGAGTCACACTTCAACTCAGCCCTCCTTGTTGCCTAAACTCAAATCCTCATCTCAAGCCTTCCCTTCACTTCTTGACTTCCCCCCTCTCCTTTCATCGCACCCATCCTCCTCCACTCTCCCTCTCGCCGTCTCTCCCCCACCCCACCCCCCCGGTTACGCAGCTCAGTGCTTCAGAACGCCCAGCGCCAGACATGACCGGACGGACCCCCGACGGACAAAGGACTGACTGTACGCCACGCCCGGGCCAAAACGTCCGACCGAGAGACGGGGAGATATTGAGAGAGAGAGAGAGAGAAAGGTAGAAATGAAGGAAGACGCAGGCGGACAGACGGACAGCCGGACGCTGAGTCAGGGTGAAGGACAAGCGGAGAGAGGTCTCCGAACGGAGGTGAAGAGGTAGAGGAGAGGAAGGGATGGGATTGTTTTTTGGGGGGGGGGGGCAGAGATGCAGAGATAGACGGAGAGGACGGAAGCGGATGTCTGCCCACACTGCAGCGGGCCGCCCAACAGCTGGCTAGCTGTCACACCCAGCAGGCTTCACACGCTCAGAGGCAGAGCACTTTTTGGGGTGCAGCTAATCCGCTTGGGAAAGACTTAATGGCTTTGCCTTAACTATTTCAAAGTAATGCTACATTGAGTGGGAACAGCCTGATACAAAAGTCAAACAGTGCCACATCCCCGAGTACAACATGCCGTACATTGGGTCTTTCGGTAACCAAGAATACTTGGTTACCAAAAGACATAAACATAAGGATTTTCTATTCATTTAATGAACACAATTCTTAAATATTGAAGGCCTTTCTAATATATAATATAATACCTCTTGACATCCCCAGCCCCAGCAATGATGTGTGTGTGTGTTTGTATGTATGTATGTATGTATGTATGTATGTATGTATGTGTGTGTGTGTGTGTGTGTGTGTGTGTGCGTGCGTGTGTGTGCGTGTGTGTGTGTGTGTGTGTGTGTGTGTGTGTGTGTGTGTGTGTGTGTGTGTGTGCGTGTGCGTGTCTGTGTGCGTATGCGTATGCGTGTGTGTGCGTGTGTGTGTGTGCGCATGAGTATCAGTTGACTCCCTTGTCAAACTTGATTCACATCTGAAAAGCAGGGCTAGCTTGCTCACTAGTTGAATAGTCAGCAGCCATATTTTCTGCTTCTGTCAAATGCATGCCTCAGTGCACCATTCCAGATAGCCGCTGGCTGTCTGGCTGTTGCAAGCTCGTCCCGCGTGAGAATCCCTACTAGCCGTCAGTCACCAACAATCTCTGGCACACAGCCCGGCCAGATACACTAACTAGATGGCCCGGCTACCTGTGTAGCAACTCTTAATACCGGCCTTAAACAGCATGTGGGTGAACTAGTCCCTCAATCTGTCCGTCCCTCCTTCCATTAACAAATGGCTGGACAGTGTCTTAGACGCTGCCAGGCAATCTGAGCTGAGGACTCCACACAGACAAGCTGGCTAGTTGGCCAGTCGGGGAACTTTCTCGAGCCAATTTGCCATCTTGCTGTAACATTCCGTCAAGTCCCATTTTAATGTTTTAGTTAAGAGCACAGCGAGACCAGTAAGCTGGCGCATCGTTTCACCCAACACTGGCACGCTGCCAAGCAAACTCGAAGCGTCAAGCAAAAGGTTTGGGTTGGTATGGCAGCGGCATGACTGCCCTGCGAGCATTCAGTGGCTTGGCAAAGCGAACGTATTTCTGTTGGATTTTTTTTTGTTTGTTTCTCAGCACATTCTGTGTGCTTTGTTGTGACAAATTAAAACCACCTACGACAAGTGACCTACGCACATGATGCCTTTAATTAGCCAGTGATTTCTGGAATAGTCTCAATGAGCAGGAGTGGACATCAATTCTGTATAGACTCCGACCAAGAATGGGCAACTACGGAAATATACACCTGCGTCCCATGAACAGCCTCCCAATGAAACAAAGAATAATGATCTATGTGGGACGTCTGATTGTTGAAGTTGGTGAGCCCGTTGCCCCAGGATTTCCTTTCAGGGAGAAAAACTGGGCGGGCGAGAAACAAAGCCAGCGCCATGCTGTGGCCAGCAGGCCTAATGAGATTTCTTTCACAAACTCTAATGGGCATGGACACTGAGAACCTGGAATATATTCACCAACAGCCTGTGCCAACAGGCTTCAGGAGTAGAACTGTATGTGTATGCCTGTTGGCGTACAAGTGCGTACGACTGTAAGTGTGCATTTGAGCGTGTGTGTGTGTGTGTGTGTGTGCATATCCGTGCGTGCGTGCGTGCGTGTGTGTAATAGTGCCGAAGCTCATCAACCACAAGCCTGAGCCAATATGCTTCTTGAACATTGCCCAGCACCACAAGGAAGAACAGAGGGAGAGTGAGCAGAGAGAAGGGGACAGCAAGCGGGGGAGCAGAGACCACGGAAAGGGGCTTTTGAAAGAGGTAGATGTGATGCGAGGAAGAGTAAACAAAAAAAGTGGAAAGAGCAGGCAGTGGAGAAGAGCTGGAAGACAAATAGGATGGATGAGATTAGAGAGGAATGAATCAAAGGGGAGGCGGAGTTGGAAGAGATGAGGGTCAAGCCAGAGATGAGGAGAGAAGGACAACTGGCAGACAGCGGGATGAGGATGGAGGGAAAACCTGGGAGAACCGAAAAAAGTAGAGATTAGCGATATTAGAGGGAGAGAGAGAGAGAGAGAGTAGAGATCTCTAGGTAACAGAGATGAGTGAAAGCGACAGTGAAAGAAGTGTGAATGTGAATGGTAGAAGCAGAGAAAATGAGAAGAAAACACAAGGCACTTTGGAGAGGGGAGATTCAAATATTTGCCATTTTTTTTTATTTTTGTGTATATTTGTGTTTTTTAATATTTTTTCTTCGTAAAATGTCAGGTTTGTTGTACATAAATATTTTAGTATATTTTCCGGCTCATTGGATATTGTTTATCTATATATTTATCTATTTGATTTAGTTTTCAGCTTTTCAGGTTTATTGTAAATTGCCAAATACTTCTATTTTATATTTTTTATTATTGCCTATTGTGGAGCTGTAATACTGCAGTTTCCCTCCAGAGATGAATACAGTCCATCCATCCATCCATGTAAAGAGAGAGAGGATAGCGATAGATAGATAGATAGATAGATAGATGGATAGATGGATAGATGGATAGATAGATAGTAGGGATGCAATGGTACAGTGGGCTCACAGTTGGGAATGTAGTACGGTTTTGGGGCCAAAGTAATGGTACGGTTTCAGTATCTTTATAAAATTATTTTAAAATTAAAATAATAAAAAAGTTAAAAGGTGTGAAAAATTAACTAGTGTAGCGC
>NC_137203.1:14145320-14205320 GCF_960531495.2 Zeus faber
CACAACTTGCTGTTCTCTCACAAGGAGCTGAACGGCAAAATTCACAACAGGTGGTTGATCCATGAATCGACCAAGAAATTTCCTGGTTCAACTAGAGTTGGTATTGAAACAGTCCTCTTCATCATGCTCACATTTTGACATCATGAGACCAAGACGACACCTAACAATTGATCAACAGTACCTCGCCATTGCGAGGCTTCAAACAGGATGTTCTCAGAGGGAAGTGGCCACTGAGTGTCACAGAGTGTCATCAGCAGGTTGCAACAGAGATACAGAGAGACTGGAGGAGTGACAGAAAGGCATAGAAGTGGACGTCCTTCCGCCACATCCCACACTGATGAGCGCTTCATTGTGAACAGTGCCCTGCGGAACCGGATGATGAATGCCACCCAACTCCAGGCACATTGAAGGGAGGTGAAGGGCACCCAAGTGTCACGTCAGACCATTCGAAACCATTTACATTGGCGTGGTCTGCGTGCTAGATGACCTGCAGGGGTACCTGACCACACCACCAGGCACAGGCATCATTGTCTTGCATGGGCCAGGGAGCATTTACACTGAACGAGGGACCAGTGGGCCTCAGTGCTGTTCTTTGATGAAAGTCGATTCACGTTGAGCAGAAATGATGGCCGCCATCATCGCTATGCATCAGCCACTGTTGTCACCAAACAAGCCTTTGGTGGTGGTGGTGGTGGTGTTACAGTGTGGGCAGGTGTGTCTAGTCAATACAGAACTGCCCTGAACTTTGTGAATGGTACAGGGACAAGCCCATACTACCTGAATAACGTCATTAATCCAGTCATTGTGCCCCTGCCTGAACAACACAGGCCTAATTTCATCTTCATGGACGACAATGCTCCAGCTCATCGAGGTGGCATCATTAGGGAGCGGCTGCTGGAGACTGGGGCACCTCAAATGGAGTGGCCTGCACTTTCTCCAGACCTGGATCCCACAGAAAACCTATGGGATCAGCTGAGTCACCGTGTAGAGGCTCGTAACTCTGTACCCCGAAACCTCAATGACCTGAGGGCCGCCCTTCAAGAAGAGTGGGGGGCCAGGCCTCAGCAGACAAAAAGTTGACTTGTGAACAGCATGAGACGTGGTTGTCAAGCTGTAATTGATGCTCAAGGGCACATGACAAGTTATTGAGACATTGACATTTTTTGTTGTGGTAAACCCACCACTGTTGTTGGCTTTTGTTTCAATAAGTTGTTTGAGATGAGGAAATCACCATTGCATGCTTCTACTTAAATGCCCTACTTTCATGATATAATATCACTGTCGCGTGAACTTTTTTCATTTTCCAATCTCACCGGAAAGCCAAATAGCCTAAGTTTTTGTGAGTGGATATATAAATCATTTTTTATCTGATTTTGTTCTAAGGTATGACATAAAAGAAGTATACATGTTTGGTAAAATGTGGAATGCCTATCAATAAGGCTGTGGTGTCAAAGCTCTCATGAACAGGAAAACGCTTCAAGCTCCACATCTGTCTAGCTAATAGCTACTTATAATAAAGATATGAACGAACCAAAGCTTGCCCAAAGTGATTAACGACGATATGTAAGGACCCAAGAGTGTTCGGTCATGGCTTAATTGCTTTGATCGGTGCACTTGGCGAAAGGTGCAACGAGAGAGACACGTGCAGGCATGTTTGCGATTCTCCGTTTATTTTTATTTTTATTTTTTGAGCACTGGCTAAGTTGTACACAACGGTTGTAGTTGCTACGCCTTCTACGGTGTTGCCAGGGTGCCTACCTGTGCAAATCAACACGAACGGGCATCCGCTTAACCGGATGAGCAACCACAAGATCCATATAGTGGCACCATGCATTTTTCCACGTTCTAGTCCGACGTTGGACCAACGTCTTTAAGAAGGAAAGGTTGCAGTATGCCCATAGAAATTAAAAAGAGTAAACCCGCATGGGGCAATGAGCCTCACGCTCCAATACATAGTGATCAAAGGGTGAAACCACATGCCCTGCACGATTGCCGTATGCCTATAAATAACTAATGTGTGCAGGAGGGGTCCCCATAGTCACAGAAGAATGAAGGCTTCCTGCTTTTCCCTCCGGGGGTTTTCTGAGAGTTTTTCTGTGCCCGTCTCAGGGCCTAGGGTGGTGCGGTGCCTTTCCTTCCCCAAGTAGGATTTTTGAAGCCCTTCAAAACTGTAGCCGTGACGAGGCACTGTTCAAATAAATCTGACCTGACAACTAAACAATCACCAGCCAATTCAATTTGGCCAGTGTCTGTTACCTTGAGAAAAGGAGAAAATGTCTTGCCTTTCTTTTGGCCCAAGAAAAGGCAACACCGCAGCACTACTTGACAAAAAAGTCTAGGATTCTTCCGAAAGCCGGTGTTTTGAAGACCGTCATAAGCCGAGTCTACGACCTAAGGCTTCGGCCTGTTTTCTTTTGCAAAGAAAACGCAAACACAGAAAGAAAGTGAAGAAAGAAAGTGAAGAACTTCGCCCTTCGTCACAAAGCGGAGCATGTCTCATGCCTCTTAGCACCTGGAGGACCTGACAGCTCGGTCCGGCGCTGCCTGTCTCTCCTGTCTCACTAAGTAGAAGAGCAAAGAGTGGTACAAGGACGACAGCATGAGGGAAGGGACGGAAAGAGAGAAAGAAAGAAAGAAAGAAAGAAAGACAGAAAGAAAGAAAGGAGGAGATAAGTGGACGAATGGTGTACATGTCTCGAAGAGATGGATGGTTCACACTGTGATTAATTATCCTCATTGTATTCCGTCCTCCCTCAAAGGAAAGAGCAGAGGGGAAAAAAAAACATTCGGAACCAGAGCAAACACTATAAAAAAAAGGTATTTCAAAACTTAGCATCCTTCAGGAGGGTGATTTTACTTCACCCTCTGAATTAAAGTAGTTTTGTTGAGAGACATTAGAAACCCGTTTGTTTATTTATTATTGCCCGAATAAATTGTAAACAAAAGCCCTTGGAATTTGCCCCATTGAGTCAAAGAAACAGTTCTTGATAGGAAGAGTTCATCCTCCACGCTTGGAAGCATCACAAACAAATACAAACAAAATCCTGCCACTGCAAAAACACATATAGGACACATTGAGTGTTTCTTCTTTATTTTTACACCCATGCAATTGTCAATCTTTGTGTTCGACAATCTTTGTGATTTTTTAAATCTGGACACAGACTCTTTAATGCTCAGCCATTTGAACATGGAAAAAGAAAAAGGTATTTCTGAAGTGCTGCATCATATGCACAGTATCAACCTTTGCTAATTCTACAGTTGTAACATTTGTGAACCAAAACGGCCTGCAGATACGACAATTGACAAGTGAGGCTAAGTGGTGGATGTTTAAAAAAATGGCCCTCTGCGTCAAGGAAAATGCAACCCTGACACTGAAGCCACACAAACACACGCACGCACGCACGCACACACTTCTGCATACACCACTTAAAAGGATTCCCTTCCCTAATTGTCAATGCAAGCTTTCACTTAAGTCACAAATACACAACGCAAAAGAACACGTGCACAGACACGCACACACAAGCCAAAAACGCAGAAAGACATAAATGTGTGTGTTCATGCGTATGTGTGTATTTGCGCGAATGTCTCTGCGTGTGTGTGTGTGGGAAGAGCCGACTTGCACAAGGGGAACAACACGGAAAAACAGTGACAATTTATGCTCATCTGATTTCATGTAGTCTCTGAATATTCATTTGCAATATTTGTCGGCGAAATATTCCGTCTCCGCGCGCTGCGGCATGTGTGTGAGGGGCCGCGTGCGCATGTGTCTTACTAGTTTGCCTGAAGGCCACATCCGGAATGTGCAGATTCCAAAAGAATAGCTCATCAATATTGATGCCAGTTTGTGCTTTCATTAATGTTGCAGCAAATTGTCACAGATCAAACTCACAGCTTGTATGCCGAGTCCACGCTGGTACATTGCACAGACAGAATAGAAGAGAGAGAAAAGTTAGAGAGAGAGAGAGAGAGAGAGAGAGAGAGAGTGAGAGGGAGAGAGAGGGAGAAGAGATATCAAAGAGAAGCAACAGACAGGCGAGAACAAAGACGGGGGCAGATTTGCTACAGATGGCCCGATGTTTCTGCGAGAGGGAAAAAAAAAAACAACAAAAAAATAAAAAACTGAACCTTTCAGAAGGAGAAAGGAGGAAAGAGAGAGCGGAGATGGCAGATGGAGAGATGGGCAGGTAAAGGAGGGAGGAGATTAGAGGAGAAGAGGTTTAGCTGGGAGAGCTCTGAAAGAAAAGAGAGAGAAAAAAAAAAGGAAAAGATAATGAACTTGAGAGGAGGAGGAAGGAGTGAGGAAAGGGATTAGGATTCCAAAGAGATGGGAAAGAAAAGCAGGAGGGGAGGAGGAGGCAAGGGGGGGGGGGTGGTTCTGGTGCTACCTGCCCTACTTTGTTTTTGACTAATGAACCTTAAATGTCCTGAATCTGTCCTGAACCACCGGAGGCACAGTTGGACCACCAAAGTTCAAAGAGAGAGAGTGTGTGTGTGTGTGTGTGTGTGTGTGTGTGTGTGTGTGTGTGTGTGTGTGTGTGTGTGTGTGTGTGTGTGTGTGTGTGTGTGTGTTTCTGAGACAAAAGCACTTTGTTCCAAACGTGTGATGGTGACGTCTGCGTGTCTAGTGAATAACTCTCCCCTTTAGTCACCTGGCTCAAAATCTATGTTTGCAACAAGGACGGCCAGACACACGCACGCACGCACGCACGCACGCACGCACAAAGTGGGAGGACTAATAATATGTAGATACACTGTAGATATAATCTAACACTGCATCACTGTGTGACCTACAAGCAGCGCAGAGAGTCAACTCGTGCCGATGGCGACAGGCACAATCATACACATACACCACAATGCGCAAAAATAGAATGATAACCAGGCCTCTAATGGAGAATACGCGCACACACACACACACACACACACACACACACGCACGCACGCACACAGACAGACACACTCACACACGTGACAAGTGAACAGTAGGGAATTACATAGTTAGATGTTACTAATGGTATCACGTTATATCAGCAAAAAACGACCCCGTCGAAGGACAATGAGGAAGGCCTGACTTATATGAATATAAAAGTGAGAGCGAAATTACATTTTGCATGCAGTTTAACTTGTTGCCCTCTTCAACGGTGAGTGTGCATTTTGGGGAATAGCCCCGTTGCACTCGCAAAGAAAAGAAAACAAACAAACAAACAAACAAACAAACGGAAAAAGCGGAAAGAGTCGGGGGCCGTGGGGGAGTCAAACCTCCTCGGGGCCGATATTTACATTTTTGTTAATCCGCGTCCTATAAGAATCTAATTCGCAGCCCCCCCCCTTGTCATGTCTGTGGGCCCGCATGTACTGGAGCTTCCCTAATCTCCGGCCTCTTGGTTCTCTGCACCTGATTAGCCATGCTCAAAAGGGACTTATAGGAGTTAATGAGAAACATGTAATTGGGTCTCATGTGATATAATGTATGCGCTTCGCAGAGAGGAGCAGCGCTGGCCCGCTTCAGGCAGCGCGCGCGCACACTGTGCAATGCTGTTTCATAGTGAAAGGCAGGCAGCGCTCCCGAAAGACGCGCACATCTACATATCCCCTCAAACAGGGTGGTCAGGGCGGCATTGTTTGCTCCCGTACCCCATCTGGAAAAAACGAGGGGAAAAACAAAGCGGCAAAAGAACACAATGTTCTGGACGGAGACAAACGAAGCAAATGACGAGAAGAAAGAAGAGAAAACTTAATTTAACAGGACTTGACCGCCAGTTACAAAGAGCTGGCGAACAAAGCCGCGGAGGAGAGAAACAAGAACGAGAACACGCTCAATTCAAAGGCCACGCCGGGACACAAAGAAGCACACAAAGTAGCATCAAAGGACGCGAGTTTGGGGAATAAAAAACAGAAAGGGAATTTGAAAGGCAGAGTTTGAAAGTTAGATTGCACATTTAGGGAGATTGCAAACAAAATAAATGAAGGGCTTTTAAAAGAGATTAAAAAAATATTAATAATAACAATTGAAGAAAACACTCCAAGATATCATCAATGCCCAGATTGGTTTTGTAACTGAAAAAAAAAAAGTGCATTATCTGGAGCTGAACGCGCCTGATTGCGGAGAACAATGTCTGCTAAAGCTCCCGGGGTTGAAGCAGTCAATGACAACAAAGCCACGCAGCCCATTTCTATTATAATTTGGGTTTGGTGCAGTTGAGGAGGCTAGTTTGCATTGTGGCATCCGCCATTCCAGCCATGTTGAAGGGTTCGCCACTCCATTTTAATGAGGAAAGCTGCCACGCCGCACACAATACGAAAGAGAGCAAATAGCTGAATTAAAACAGATAAAGTAATGAAAACAAAAAGGCAAAGCCTCAATGTTTGAATGATTTTTGAGCTAAAATATAAAGAAGCAGTAGTAGTAGTAGTAGTAGTAGTAGCAGTAGTAGTCGAGGTAAAAAAGGGCTGGGTTTGAGTATTGCGTCTGATTGGAGGCAAATGATTAAAGAAAGACAAGCCGTGATAAAAAAAAAGAAGCTGTGATAACAAAATAAAAGTATCTATCAATGTAATGCAGACAGATAAGAAGACAGACAAGATGAATATTTAAACAATTGGAAGAATGCTCTCCCACTTAATTTGTGGACGTTTAAATAATACACGGAATAAATAAATAAATAAACGAATTAATTTATTTTTTAATTAGCAAATAGATAAATAAATAAAGCGAATTTGTGAATAAATAAATAAACAGATAATTAAATAAAGGCAAAATAGATTAAATAGATGGATTGAATAGACAAATAAACAAATAAATAAAGCAATAAATGAATGCGTGAATGAATGAATAAATAAATAAATAAAGACTAAATTTAGCATGTGTGATTACTTCCTCAGCAATTACACAAAAAAGCAAAGCAGAAATATGTGTGAGATTGCAATGTGGAGGTAACCTCCTCACCTCGCTAATATCATGTTGTGCTCATTTCGTCTAATCAGTGTCATCATGATCATGCACTATTATCTCCTATTCATTATTTCCAGGGGGAATTTCTAATTAATTGAATTTAGATTGAAAATGAACTGGACTGTAATGGAATTAATTGTTGAAACTGCTCGTGTACCGTGCCTCCGAATTCACCGGCCTGTCTGTCCTCAATCAAGGCCGACCTTTTCGGCTTCGTAGAGCCTCAAAAACTCTTTCCGGAAAAAATCAAACCTCTGTGATAAACGAGACGGGGGGGGGGGGGGGTGGAGTGGGGATCTTTTGTTTTTCTTTTTTCTTTTCGTTTGTTGAAATCTTGAGGGGAAACCGACTCGGAATAAAATAAAAGAAAAGAAAATAATAATAAGATAAACTGGTCGGGTTTCTATATAACAGGGGGGAATTTGTCTTCTTATATAAACCCACGGGGAGCTTTCATGTGAATTTAATCTACGCCGCGCATCTCCGTGTGGATCCCCGCCGCCGCCATCCCACGAGATATTCCCAAGATATTTGGCAGCGCTCGTCTTTACCTCTTCCTGATATCTAAATCCCTTCTCCCCGTCTAACGCGAGCATCGATAAATATTAGACTGTATGGAATGGAATATACCCCCCCCCCCCCGCCCCGCTCGCTATATAATTCCCGTGATCGTTCCTCTGATTCCCACATATGAAGCCACAGCTAATTGCTTTTTTAATAGCGTCAATCACAGTTTAACAAATAACAGCAAACAGCTATTAAGTGTGTGTGTGTGTGTGTGTGTGTGTGTGTGTGTGTGTTTGTTGAAGTAATTACCTAGCCTGTATAATGGTGTCAAGGTGGATTTCTCCAAGGCTGTTTCCAGGCTGATTGCCTTCCGTCGCTTATAAGTCACCGCATTGTGTCAGACGGACATTTTCTACTGTATATACCTCGCTGGAATTCAAGTTATTGTTTGCATAGAATTGGCTTAATGAATAAATGTGTTTAGGACGCTTAGAAAGTCCTCCAACCGCTCCCGTAGCTAATTGGAACAACAGAAAAAAATACAAAAAAAACAACATGTCTTCAATACGGGGCCTCTACTCAGAAGATAATGGCAGCTCGTTTTGAGCGTTTTTCTTTTGAGGAAACACACTCGCGCGCGCACACACGCGCAGAAAGTCAGTGAGGGGGTTGGTCAACCGCGGCTTAGTTCAGCCTCCCCTTTCAGCCAATCGCATCGTGAAATGCTTTCAAAATTTCAGTTACCGTGGCGACGGAATTCATCTGCCTCTCCATCCATTCCACCTTCCCATCATCATTCCATCTCTCACTCTCCCTCCACTTGGGTTTTCTCAGCTATTTCCTCTCCCCTCGCTTTTCAAACTATTTCTTGTTGCTCCGTCCTTCCCTTCCCTCCCTCCCTCCTTCCTCCGGGGTAGTTGCTGTGACTGCTCACTGTGGCTGGTGAAATGGTGCAGAACATATCTGAAATGAGCAAAATGATGAAAATGTCAATACCCACGTCTCCGACATACTCAAACGGGAGCGATATCTCTTGTTCTTGTACGTTCTGAACCCCCCCCCCCCCCCCCCCCAGCTCCCCGGCCCCCCAAACCCCCGTCTCTCTCTCTGTTTTTTTACGAACATAAACACAGAATATTATTGCTTCTCCCTGTGACTAGTGTTACTTAAAGCGTCCAACTGCCTTGGATCCCACCCGACATAAAATAACTTTCGCTGAAATACAACAACCTACCGCACACGTTGTTCTTGCCTTAACCATTAGAAAGAGAGATCTTTCTAAAAGGATGAAATTAATTATTCCCCGGCCCCTTTTGTCTGCCCGTGCTGGGGTTGCTGTTCAACCATCTCCACAGGAATACTGGCTCCCAGGGCTCGCTGGAGGATGCATTTGACTTAGGGCCTTGAGTTTGAACGCCTCTAGAGAATGTAACAGGCAGTGTTGGCTTACACAAACAGGACTCTGGTTTTTCCCACACTCGGTGTCCATGGCAACTCCCGAGATTCAATTTCTCAGTCCCAATTCTTCTGATAACCTTGAGTACACGCGCGAGTGTCAAAAAATCTCTGCATTCAAGGCAGAGCGTGTGTCCTACATTACCTACACATTCTCGTTACCTTTATATAACCACTTCCTTTGTACAAGCGCAAGTGTGAAATTCTCTTCGCGAGTGGGCCAGTAAATGTACCTGACAGGTGTCACTTTTCGGGCAACCCGACGCTTGTTAATGATGTTGCACATTTTAGAACGGAGGAAGACAACAGCCGGAGTGACAAGCACCGTCTCGTCAACGGGGTTTCATGGAGACTGACACACAAAACAGCTCTACCCATTTTGAGAATTTTCCGAGAATGACGATCAGGTTGAGTAAACGGCCAGTATACTTCAAACTAAGAGGGAAAGAAAGAGCCACCGGCCCGCAGGTCCCTGAACACGTTCCTCTCATTCATGACCACACAATGACAAAGGCCCCTATAACTATCTCTCTTATATCCAGATTGCATTTACACCTGGTGTTAATATGCGTCTTCATGCTCCACATTCAGTCCACCGTGAGATCCAAGTGCATTGTTTACACTCGGAAGGACTTAGGTGCATTCGTGTAGCTGTGCTGTTGTATGAATGTCTTACTTTTCAAAGCCGTATTAGACATCTGGGGAACCATAGACAATGGCAGAGGAGAAGGCTGTTTCATGCAGCTGCTGCGCAGAGAGCTGCTTGGATGCGCGAAGGAAGCGTGCGAAACTTATCTCCGCCTGCGCAGCTGTTGCAAGGGGATCGGAAACGCCATTGTATTCACACTTGTGTTCGATGTAGTCAAAGACGGGGGTACGGGGGACGGGATCCCAATCCATCCATTATGCATCCTGGGCGCACTCCGGCCTGTCTCTTCATGTGCTCAAGCGCCATGCAAATACTGGGTGTAGAGGGGGTCAGAATGAAAAGAGTTGAACTCTCCCCGTCGCCCGCTCGACCTGTGGCACGATGAACCGTCAGATTTTTTCACCATGCATAACCTCACACACTCAATACAAATATATAAATACAGTATAAAGAGTCTGTTTCACCCTGGTGTCCCACTCTGCTTGACACCTAGAGAAAGTTTGTTTGACTTATTTTGTATCCTCACAATACCTTCATTTACAAAAGTATACAAACAAGACATTCTCCATTTGCACATTGAAGCGTGTTTTTTTTTTTTTTTTCAAATGAAGACATTTAGCATTTATCTTGGCCATCGAGCGACTACCAGACTGAGACAGGAGAAATATACATTGCGGATTTTAATGGATTTTTCATTCATGACCTCAAATAGATTGAGTTTCAAACAATGTTATTTTTCATCTGGAGAGTGGTTTAAATTGTCTGAAATTTCTCATCTTTCATGACATCACAGCAGAGGTTCATTTTTAAGAGTGTGTTTTTTAATTGGCAATAATTTGTTTAAGGTAGTGAATCCATGGTGACATAACACACAGTAAAGCTGTTCTACAGGGCAGTTTTTCGGGAGTGTTATTTCCCTGCGTTACGGTGTGAATTTGACCTTTGAAATAATTTTCTGTCCATTAGGGACAATAAAAAAAGCAAATTAAAACTACACAAAGCTTATCCGAAAGACCACTAATGGCTTGCCTTCTGACAACATTTCTACCATCAGGACCGTTGACCCATAGTGATAATGCTGTCACAATCACAATTGGAGAACGCCACTTGAAGGGGAAGAAGAAGAATCTTCAATCGTCTAATCGAATCTTTAATTGATGTATTCAGGAAGGAGCTTTGTGCCCTGGTGAGATGTATCCAGTGTCCATCAACAGTAGATGGTGTGTATCAGTTAAAAAAAAAAAAAAAAGACAGAATTTCTCTATATTGAAACTGAATTTCACAATTTTTATGTAAAACAATGTCTATGGGTAATGATCAAAAATAATTTTATAGGTAGTAAATGTATGTTCAATGTTCAACTTCAATCTGAAATGTTTAATAAGACTTGTTTTTCTAATGTGTCTCCAGGCACATTAAATTTGATATCGAGGCACCACTTCACTACAAAGTCTATGTGATTGGTAAAACTGCAATAGAACTGGTTCTGGATACTGTCGCGGTGGAAGGTATTTGATTTGTAATGTTATTTGTGAAACCCTGGAATGCAGGAACTCCTTCAACAGAGACGGCTTTCTGAGAAGTCTGGGGATGGGTCATAGAAATACTGAAATACTTTTACAAGCCAACCAGGAGAGCTGCTAGGGAGAGTGACAGGCCCGTCAGCCATCCCACTGAAGCGCCAGATGGTGAGGCAGGACAACTGTGGGCCATATGGGCACGGCTATATAGTTTGCTACTCATTACTGCGCCCAAATCTCCCACAGCTAGGTCCAGTGGATGATGGGAAAAGAAGGATGAGGGGCTGGGCTAAAATCAATGGCCAGATTTTTCCACAGAAGAGCAATCTTAAGATGTTTATCACAGCAACAACATCAACAGAAAGACAATTAATTTGTTCAGCTTTAACCCATTTGGAAAATCCATCCTGTTATTAGCTCCTCTCAAGGCCCTACATAGTAAATATGGCCCCAAAGGCCCTCTCAGTTAAGTTAAATAAATATGTTGAAAATACAATGCAAATACTTACTTTGATCTGGCCTTGTGTTCTATGTAAATCTTCGACTAAGTAATAGGACAAAACAAATTGCTACTAAACGTATTAAACAAGTGTAGTTTGAGTGAACATTGCCTTTCCATCATCTTTTTCGAGCTGGTTCTGATATTGTTACATAGAGACTTCGTTGCGAGATGTTTGGGTTGTGCTACAACCCTGGTTTTTTCGAATGAAGAACGAGAGTTCTTACTACGCCTTAAGCTGTCTCCAGACAGCTCCACTGAATGAAGCTGAAGGCCCCTTTAAAGCAACCAAGTCTCAACTTGGTCCTGACAGGCTGTGATTGGGCCACTTGGACACTCATCACATGGCCCGCAACCCAGTATATATACTGGATCGTCGCCTGACATACGTCCTCTGGCATAATATTCAGATCTTGAGTGAGCGGGTTAGTTAGGCTACCGGTAAGAACTCTCGATCTTCATACGTAAAACTAGGGTTGTAGCACAACCCAAACGTTTTACTTAATTTTAAACTCAAGTTCTTACAATGCCATATTGTATAGCGACCACCCTCACTGACACAAGGTCAGAAGCGATGTGTCCTATGCAAGCCCCCAAAGGCAGAGACATAGACCCCTGGGTCCGGGTAGTCCATTCCAAGGACCAACTGGCAGATGTGACCTCAAACCATTCATAGGGTCCACTATGACAGGGCGATATTGCAGCCAGGTATACCTTGAGGGTCGACGGTGCCAAGCCTTTCACATGCAGGCCTTGGAGGAAACTGAGTATGTCTCCAATATTACAGTGTAATGGGTCATCTCCACAAGCCAAACACCGGAGCTCAAAGGCTAGCCATTTAGATGTGTAGAGAGCCCTTGTTGACGGGGCTCTAGCGCTCTGAATTATTTCCACCACCACCATGGGTAAACTTTAGTCTAATTGCCGGTCCTGCGACCAGTTTCCACTAGTGGGCGGCGGGATGTAAGATTTCCTACGCTGCTTGCGTCGGGAGGTCCGACCGAAGCAGGAGTACCCACGGCATACCCAGGATGAGGGACCTCACGTCCGCGAACCAAGTCTGTGTCGGCCACCAAGATGCCACTAGAACCAGCTCCACCCTGTCCTCACCTTGTCCATCACCTGCTGCAACAGTGGGATAGGAGGACATGGATACAAAGGAGCCAGGGGCCAGCAGTGTGCAGCATCATGAACCAACGGAGTGTCGTGGTTCCGAATAGTGTACCATAGAGGACAATGAGCCGTGTCTCATGAAGCGAACAGATCCACCTCAGCTCGGCCTAATCGATGCCAGATCATGTCCATGACCAGCCGATGAATGCGCCAATCCGACGCTTGCAGCTGTCCTCTTGATAATAAGTCCGCTCCCAGGTTCTGTCTGCCCTGAATGTGATATGCTGACAGGGAACAGAAATGGGTATGGGCCCACAGCAAAATCCTTGATTCCACCTGATGCATGGCTATGGAGTGGATGCCCCCCTGACGATTAATGTAAGCAATCGTCGTGGTGTTGTCAGAACATATCAGAACATGGTGTCCCCTCACCCATGGTGCGAAGTGTAACACAGCCAACCGGACACCAGCGATTCAGGGAGGCATCGTTTTATATCACCACCCACAGTGTCACCGGACCCAGCCGGACCCCATTCATGAGGTTGCCGGGGGTCAGCCAAAACCTCAGTGCGTCTCGACACTCCTGCGTAATGGTCAGCATCCAGGAGAGGTCCATGGATGGACGCACCCGCTGTTTCATAAACCAGTGTTGCAGGGGTCTCATTTTTAACAGACCCAGTGGGACTCGGCTGAGGCAGCCACCATCAAGCCCAGACATATGTATGACCGTATGTATATGTATGTGACAAATAATCTCTTGAACTTGAACTTGAACTTGAACCATAACCCGACGTGCCCTCCCGACCTTGCACAGGTACAGCGTGCAAGCTGCAGTGGCAGCAGCCAACCTCTTTGTCGGAGTCAGCCGTACACGCATCGAGTCCAGATCGACTCGGGAAGAGCCGTCTTACTTTGGAATGAGGAAATATCTGCTGTAGAAGCCGCCGTTTCTCTCCACCTTAGAGTCCAACTTGGCTGCGTGGAAATCCCGCAAATCCTGGTGCCCGTCCAACTCCTGCCTGAGGACGGGAAAGTGATTCATTCTCTTCGCCATCCCGCAAGACGCTCGTAGGACTTTCGACAGTACGGAGACGACTAGGGAGGGAACCAAAGATGTCGGCCCGATGGGGTATTACTTCTAGCGGCAGAGTCGAGCAGTCGACGCAGAACAACGAGTCCGACAGCGCCGCCTCCACGTGTGCATGGCCGAGACAGCGGACGCACAGCGGATGAGTATCCATGCGGGTCGTGTGTGCACCGCAGCCCGCACTTCTTTAGGTCCGGAATGATACTTTTCTTAATTTTCTCTTTCGTAATAGAGGGCTTGCTCCCAACAGCGGAGAGCTGAATAAGCAAAGAAAAAGTACGAAAGGCCTGCCCGCCAGTATATATACTGGGTTGCGGGGCCGTATGATGGGTGTCCGAGTGGCCCAAACACAGCCTGTCAGGGCCAAGTAGAAACTTGGTTGGTTAAAAGGGGCTTTCAGCTGTATTCAGTGGAGCTGTATGGAGACAGCTTAGGGCATAGCAAGAACACCAGTTCGAAATGAAGTAAAACTGTATTTGCAGATATCATTGGCTCAACACTTTCTACCACTTTCTCTCCTTTTTCCTAGTCCAATATTTATGTTGTCTTCTCTCCCTCCTCCATCCACAAATGTTCTGCCTTTTGTTTTCCCATCATATCACCCTTTACTCTCAATTCCTCCAATTGATCAGAGTTGAAATTACCCTACTGAATATAAGAAGCCATATTGAATTAATTGACTATTAATTGATATTGATTAATTTCTCGAACTTCTAGCCTATAAAAAACCCTCCAAGCGACACTCTCAATGACTGTAATACCAGTGCAATCATGATTTGATCAGCGTTAGGTATAATAATCGTCCACAGCACGCGGAGAAGGAATGCTGGATGTAATAACTGGAAAATGGATGCATGTATCAAACAGCCACTGGTGGGAAATTTGGAAGAAATGTGATTTGTGTCTTCCTTCTTTTTCATGACTCTTTTATTCTTTTCCTTGAAAACACATCTGTGTTATCAGGTGATACAATGATATTTGATACTAGTGCAAAATATGCCTGTTCGGAACGGGCTGCATGGTAGGGGTGGGCTCAATACCAAAAGTATCGACACTACGGATACTACGTCTCGTTTTGCCGATCGATTCTAGCGTCAATAGGAATGATACCACTGATACTGCACTGGGGATGTGAGTGACTCAGTCTCAGAGCCCTGAAGCCCCACCCTGCTGATGCTGCACAGAGCGGAGCGGCTTGCTGCGTGCTTGTTTATTTATTTATTACACGTGTTGCATGTCCAAATTGCACCAAATTAAACACCGCACACCCTTAGGGCCCAAGCAATACACCCGCCAAGTGTGAAGTAGATCGGATGAAGGGTCGTTGAGATAATCGAAGGACAGACATACATAGATACATAGTGTATTTACATACACACAGATCTCCGTGTGTATGTAAATACTTCCTTTATTAGTAAGATGATATAAGAAGACAAGGACCAATTTTATGAATATGGCTTATGTTAGTTTGTATGGACCTATAAGCAGAGAAGATAAACCACCGGAACATCCTTCCACCAAAGGTCTGTACCTGTTGTGGTGTAGAACGAGAACATAATGTACAATGAACGCCATCCATCATCCCCTCAGGCACTGCGTTGCCTCGAGTGAGGCATGTCCATTTTGTACCGGTTCTTTCTCATCTCCTAATCGGCGAGCAGATGAAATTTGATGGGTTAAGTCATTATTCACAAGCTTTTTGGAGTTCCTCTCACTTCATCTGTGCTTCCAAAAATGCTTTTGCAATAATATGTTATATTGTTTACAGAAATGAAATCCAAGTTCAAGACCTGTGACAAGAAATAAAGTCTGTTCGCAAAACTACTTCAAAATCACTGAATCAATTAAATGTCTCTGGGGATTAAAAAATGTTGGTGCCTCGGCTGCAGCGCTGAAAGCCAGACAGATATTTCGGTATCATGCTAATAACAGTCTTGAACTAATACAGACAGGTGCAGATAACTAATGAAATAATGACATTTTAAGCAAAGGTCATACAAAACAAATATTAAGAATAACTGCGTGCGTCTGTAAAACCCATAATTAAACCGGGGCCAAAAGCAGCCATGGAGCGGGACCTGTATCAACACAGCCAACTCATTTAAATTAATGGACCAGTGTTTGTCCTTTAGTTGTTAGTAGCTCACACTCCCCGTCTCCGTGACCCTGCATATCAATGCCAGTCTGTCTCTCTCCCACTCTATCAATCTCACCTATCTATCATCAGCACTGCCTCGCCTTTTTTATTTATTTATTTTTATTTTTTTCCATCGCCTACCTCCCTCTATCCCGTCTTACTTTAGTCCCTCTCCAATCTATCTTTCCCTCCGAGCAGCCATCTTTCCATCCATCAGCCCTGGCTGGCCTGCCCAGGTCATTACCCGCTGCAATGACGGTTTTGTTCCTCTAATTAGGCTAATTACAGTTGTCAGTTATAACCTGTGCCTCTGCGGGACCCTTGTGATCCTGCTGTGACTCGATCTGACCTTGGCCGGTGTCTGAGCATGTGCGTGTGTGTGTGTGTGTGTGTGTGTATGTGTGTGTGTGTGTGTGTGTATGTGTGTGTGCGGGATCCCACTTTGGACCTGGACCTCACCTCTTGTTGTAGGTAAACTGCTGAAGTTTTTATCCTACATTGTACAAAAAATGTTTGGACTTGTGCTCTATTCCATACTTCCAGTAGTAGTGTACTATGATAGCAGCTATTAGCAAGCGGTACTTCTGCTGCTCTTTCGAGCTTCAGGCTTAGATTATGATTAATGCAATCTATTACTACCGCCTTCAACTTCATGCTGGCTCAGTCCAGTGTGTGCATGTGTCTGCGTGTGTGTGTGTGTGTGTGTGTGTGTGTGTGTCATGTTGTGTGTGTGTGTGTGTGTGTGTGTGTGTGTGTGAGCATGAAAGGGCCATTGGATCCTTCTTTATGAGAAGCTGCATTTCAGGTTCTGCCTTTTCCCCCTCCCTGAACCCCATCATTATATGTGTATGTGTACTTTCAGGCATCAGGTTGTTTTAATTCATGAACCAGATGTCCCCTCATTGATGAATGAATGTTCTACATCCATACACGCGCATAAACATCCATGTGTCGGCACGCCAGGCTCATTAGCATGCCCTTCAGCTATCTCAAAAATAAAAGCCTCGCTGTTTAAAATGTCGACGGCACAGCAAAGGGCCACTAAAATATTTCACATTTTATTGTGTCCCCAATGAAAACAGTATTAAACACTAATGCACTCTCCACAGAGGAAATTAGAACAGTGGGTAGAAATGCACTTTCTTTCACCTATTAAGGTAGGTGTGTAACTGTGTGTACTGAATTGGAATCCATGCACTATTTGTGTATGTGTGTGTGGCAGGAGGCTGCTGTTCAGAAGGCTTTGCCCTACGTTACAAATTCACTCCACTCCTGCTTTCCACCAGCATAGCACGCCCACGCCCACGCCCACACACACACACACACACACACACAGACACAGACACACACATACGTTTCCACATCCGTCCCAATAACTAGAAATGATACTAGCCGGCATGGAAGCTCACAAAATCGTTTTTGCTTTGTGAGACATGCAGTCCAGCCGAAGAGCGAAGTGGGGACTGGGGGAGCGGGGGAGGGGCTCTCCTAAACACCTCAGACCGTCCACGCGGCGCCTGTAATAAAGAGAAGATGCGGGTACTCCAGGCTGAAGCACGGCCTCAATCCCTCGCTCCCGGGGAAGCGTTGTGTAACTGAAAGAAGAGTGCATTGCTCGTCTCAAGAAGAGTTTAAGTAGCTTCCTGTTGTGCTCAGAGGATAATCTCACGTCTTTTCCCCTTGAGACCTGCACACCGAGACACACCGGCTGTTGCCTCTCCTCTTGCCTGCTCGCGCTCTCTCTCTCTCTCTCTCTCTCTCTCTCTCTCTCTCTCTCTCTCTCTCTCACACACACACACTCACACACTCACTCCCCTCACACTCTCTCAATCCTCTTGCATGCACGGAATCACAACAGTCAAATTCGCAAGTACCCATACACACACGAGCATGCACACGCGCACACAGACGCACACGCACACGCACACACACACACACACACAAACACACACACACACCCACTCCCTAAAGCACTCAATAAATGAACTCCCTGAGGCCAATCAGTGTTCCTAAATTCTTTGAATTCTGAGAATACTATAGATTAAAAAAATAAGAGAGAAATGTCCAGACTGATCTCTTCGGCATAAATGGTTATGGGAATTGTGTGTTTTTTCCCTCGCTTCCCAATCCACTGCACTCCCAATATGCTTCCACTGCGCTCTCAATACTGTACGTTCCCACTGGGCTCCCACTGCGCTACCACTGGGCTCTCACTGGACTCCCACTGCGCTCCCACTGCGCTCCCACTACGCTCCCACTAGGTTCCCACTAGGTTCCCACTGCGCTCCCACTGCACTCTCACTGTGCTCCTACTACGCTCCCACTGCGTTCCCAATGCGCTCCCACTGCGCTCCCACTGCGCTCCCACTGCGCTCCAACTACGCTCCATCTACGCTCCCACTGTGCTCCCAATGCGCTCCCACTGCGCTCCCACTGTGCTCCAACTATGCTTCATCTACGCTCCCACTGTGCTCCCACTGGGCTTCCACTGCGCTCCCACTGTGCTCCCACTGTGCTCCCAATGTGCTCCCACTGTGCTCCAACTACGCTCCCACTGTGCTCCCACTGGGCTTCCACTGCACTCCCACTGGGCTCCCACTGTGCTCCCATTGTGCTCCCAATGCGCTCCCACTGTGCTCCCAATACGCTCCAACAGCGCTCCCAGAGGTTCTCTCTTTGTAACATCAGTAAGGACCCACACCAAAAACAGGCAGACCATCGTCGTCTGACCAGCGATGGACACTTGCCCACTGCTCTTGGCTGCCCCCACCGGAAGGACAAGCCATGACTGGTTAAAAGCAGACAAATCCTTTCACCGGCCACCATTTGGAGCGTGTGTGTGTATGTTGGTGGCCATCACTACATGAGTGCTTGTGTAGTGGTGTGTGTGCCATGTGATGAATAAAGATTCTTCTTCTTCTTCTTCTTCTTCTTCTTCTTCACTATGCTCCCACTACACTCCGCTGTGTCTTCACGCTTCCTCTCCATTCCTCCAGCGTTAAGTGACATCGGGGAATTGGTCGTCATGGATCGCAGCATGGCATTTACTAAGCTGAGAAAACGGCTTAATTCAACACTCACCGAACGCACCGCGTTGACCTTTACACTGCACCTACTGGCGCACACACACACACACACACACACACACACACACACACACACACACACAGACACACACACACACACACACACACACACACACACACACACACACACAACAGTACTCGGTGCGATAAAGAAAATAGTTTTGGTCCGTGTCAGAATGTATTTTTTAAAAGTGATTCCTTTGGAGCGAGTTATGAAGCGGCCATTAAATGGCCGCTTCATAATTCCTTCCCATGCGGTTAGATCTATAACACCCGTGTGTCAGGAATTAACGTGTTGTGCCACTTGCCAGGGGAAAATAATTAACCTTTCAATTTCTGGACTCATCTTCTGAATTCACTGAAGTTATGGCACATGGAGAACCACCCTAATTAAGGGAATGCTGAAATAGCGGCGTGGTAGGGTCTCGGTAAGGAAGAGCCGTTCTAATTTTCTTTATTTGGATTTGGAGGAAAATAAATGAGATCAAAAAATAAAATAAAAAAATAAAAAAACAAGAGGAGGAGAGAAGAAGCAAAACAAAGCAAGAAAGTGAGCAGGCTGCAATGTCAATGAAATACAAACCCGTAAGTGCTGCCAGCAAGGGTGTGATTGATATTTGGAGCCGTGGTGATTGGAAAAAAACACCAGAGCTCAGCGATACCGGGCGGATGATACGGCACACATGCATACACACGCACACGCACACACACACACACACACACACACACACACACACACACACACACACACACACGCACACACACACACACGCACGCACACGTACACCAAGACCCTGACACCTGGAGTGCCCGAGAAAAAGCTCAGTCCATCAGTGATTTAGGGAAACAAGTAAGTCCCGGCTTCTCCGAAAAATCAATCACACAAAAATGGTTGAACACTTAGCGAGGAAAAAAATCAAAACGTATAAATCTCCGTTACGTTATTATTTTCAAGGAGACGATTATCTTGAGAGTGCGATATGAAGTGCAGATGGAAAGCACTTTGCATGCCCCCCCTTCCCCAAAGCGTTTCTCCCTTTGTTCATTTCTCAGCGGGCGGTGCATTGCATGACCCGAGCGGTGGAGCCCTACCTGTCGACATGCTTCTGTCACACCGTGCTGCTCACTGCTGCCCGGACAGACAGAGGGAGACATGGAGGGGTGGAAAGATGAGGAAACAAAAAGAGACAAGACAACAATATGAATGAACGGATGAGATGAGCGTGTGAGAACGTGAGCTTGGAATGCAAACAGGTTGACCACTTGGAAGAGCACGGACAGGCAGAACATTTAATCGCACGCCTGCACGCAAGCGCGCACGCACGCACACGCGCACACATACACACCCCGATACAGATGTGTAATATTCTTTGTTTTTGTTACAGAGAACGAGTTAGTTTCGTTTTTTTTTCCCAAATCAAAGCAGCGTGCACATTTGGATACAAAGGTTAAAATGTTTTTGTGCAAGGCAGATTACAAAGCAATCGTTTTTTGTTTTCATGTGATGGGCTACTGAAAAACAGTAATAACAGTAAATAATGAATGACTGTGGTGGCTCCAACACAGTCATTCATGAGGAGGAGTGTGTGACAGATTCAATTCAATGACCCACACCCACACACACACACACGCACACGTACACACACACACACACACACACACACACACACACACACACACACACACACACACACACACACACACACACACACACACACACACACACACACACACACACACAAAAACAATGTACAGCAAAATGTGTGGATTTCTAACGTGTGGATAGGAGGAAATGGAATTGTATTTTAACTTGATCTTATGACTTGCATAGGTGCATCTTGAAGGTATGTCAGGTTCTGTGTGTGTGTGTGTGTGTGTGTGTGTGTGTGTGTGTGTGTGTGTGTCTGTGTGTGTGTGTGTGTGTGTGTGTGTGTGTGTTCAAGTGTGTGCACACTTAGCCATAAGCAACGCAAAAGACAGAAAAACAATGGAGTTATTTATTAATATTATTTTATATTTAACAATATTAACACTCAAAACTTAAAAATAGCACAAAAAAATAAAAAACATTATTTGTAAAGTATTTTCTCAAATAGTGACCGGGGTCTTAATTTACCTCAACTGCAGAGGGTACCAGGCCTTTATTGGAAGCAGGCTTATATTAGAGGCAGGTTTTTATATCTAATTCCCTCTGTTTAATAAGTATATTTGATATCAAATACCAAATCAGTAAGATGATTTGATATTTTTGTATGAATTTTAAATCAAACTTCCACGCAAAGGCGTGGCGAAAAAAGGGAGCGCTCGTAGATACTCTCAAAGTCGCACTTGTGGTGGTAGCTGGGAATAACAGTTTTCCAAGTTTGCCTTAAACGCACCACTCCCTGCTTAGAACACACGAGAGCGGCAGCGCTCAGAGTGGGACACTTGCCCCAAGAAGCGATCTGCGATCTGGTACGCAGAAGTAGGGAATTAAGTAAATGAAATACACCTACAATAAAAACACACTGTTTTTCATTTGCTTTGTTTTGGACCGGAGCTCCGTACCAGAACTGCGGTCTTTATTTCCCCGGTCTTTATTTGAAGCAGGCTTGTGTATTTGCTTGTGTAGACCAGCACCCGCCATTTATCAGAAGCCCAAGTTTCATTTGACTACCGGTTTATATTTGAGAAAATACTGTTTACAAACTTGCAGCTAAAATCACCATTCTACAAATACACACACTCGGACACATACTGAGATCACACACATAATACGACTGGAAGTCTCAGAACATCAGAGTTAGACACAGAGAGGTTGTGGAGGAGATTCTAACATGAGTTTAAAGAGAGTTTTGTGGAGGGGTGGTGAGTCAGAGATAAAGTGCTATAGAAGGTGTGTGACCCCCCCCTCCACACACACACACACACACACACACACACACGGAACAGACTCACACTGACTCATACACACTTCACACAATAAACGCTCCGCGATAGAAATGACAGCTGCGGTGCTTTGGATCTCCGAGACACCGAATGGCACAGTCCAAAACCTACTGACCTCCAAAAAGGTACCAGACCTAACCTTGATAATGGAGCTGAACATACAGCAACACACCTATTCAGTACAGTACGGTACAACACACACACACACACACACACACACACACACACACACACACACACACACACACACACACACACACACACACACACACACACACACACACACACACACATTGAAGCATTCCAGTCTTCCAGTCTAAACAATCCCAGTGAGGCAAGCTAAAGGAAAGGGCTTCTGAGATATAGAGAAGCCAGTGGGAGAGAAGGAGGACAAGAAGAAGGACGGCTGGAGGAGAGCAGCGGGGGGACTGAGTCAACACTGTGGGAGGTCTGGGAACGAGGGAGGGAAGTAGAGGATGCCGGAGAGGAGGAGGGGAAGATGAAAACAGGGCTGCAACGGCAGCCGAGAAGCTGGGGCTGCTATTAAGAAGCCTAGGATCGCTGAGGAGGAGGAGGAGGAGGAGGATGTCTCCCTATAAGTTTGAATAATATTAAGCTGCTAGGGGATAAATGGTTAATAGTCTGTGAACTGTACTGTATACCTCCACTATACCTGAAGGACAGAGGGGACAGGATTTAAGATTAGCGCCCACAAGCAATGCTAAGACATGATCATTACGTGAGGCTCTCTGGGTTCGGGACGACTGTCTTTAATCAAGAAATCAGCCCCGAAAAAAAAAATCGAAGTCAATCGATTTAACAAATTGATTGAATGAAAACAAAGAGTTACTTCCACATGTCCCGTTATGTGCACACAAACGGATCCATAAAGCGGATAGAAGGTACCACTTTGGAGAGCGGCGAGGACAATACAGTGGTACCTGGATTTACGAGCGCACTAACGTGCGAGTTTTCCGAGCTACGAGCCGTCGTTCCGTCGATTTTTTGTATTGATTTGCGAGCAAAAATGTGAGTTACGAGGAGCGAGCTTCAGGTGCCGCCGCTGGTGGGCGTGGCCAGCAAATGCGCCCAGCGTCCTGTCTCATTCCTCCACTTCACGTGGTTACCTGAGCGTGAAAGCATCGCTTTTGTTTTTTGTGCTTGCGTTTTGTGCTTTTTGTGCAGGTATTTTGCCAAATTTTTTTTTTCGAAGCATGGGTCCGAAAAAAGTGAGTGCTGAGAAGAAGAAGCGGATGATGTCCATTGACTTAAAGCGCAAAATCATAGAAAAACATGAGCGAGGTGTGCGTGTGATGGAAATGGCCAGGCAGTACGAGCGTAGTACTTCTACGATATGTAGCATAGTGAAGCAGAAGGAGGCGATAAAGGGTATCACGCCAGCCAAGGGCGTTAAAATAATGTCCATGAAAAGATGGAGAATCTGCTGTTGGTGTGGTTGACGGAGAAGCAGCTCGCAGGAGATAGCGTGACGGAGGGTATCATCTGCGAGAAGGCAAAAATGATCTACACATTCTCTTTTATTGTGTTTTATCATGTTTTTATACAATATTTGTTATTAATAAATACATTTTTCTTATTTAAAAACACATAACAGAAAAAAATGTGGGTGTTTTTTGGGGGGCTGGAACGGATTAATGGCATTTCAATTCATTTCAATGGGGAAAATTGATTTGCTTTATGAGCAGATTGAATTACGAGCTGTCACGGAACAAATCAAACTCGTAAGTCAAAGTACAACTGTATGTGGTATTTCACCGGTGTATCCGCGATTTTGATAGTCTTACGGCCGCGTTATCTTTCAATTTAATGTGCACTAAAGTAAAAGAAGATCTGCTGCAAATGCAGCGCTCCGGGCGGGTGTCCAGTGTGCACGGTCCACTTGCCCCCGGGTCGTGGTGCGACACTGGGGGTCACGTGTGGACGCTCAGAGCTCGACTTCGTTGGGAACTTACAGTAAAGAAGGAGAGAAACTGTGGCAAAATTCACATTTTGCTTTTTCAAACATTATGGACATTTTTATCCAAAGAAATATCGATGAATAATATTATAAAATAATAAGTGAAGAATCGATAGTCACAGAAATTTGATAATATCATCGGCAAAATTATGAGGCAAGAAAAGCCAATAAATACAAATGTGTTATATTGTGTTGTATTGCATTTGTATTCTGCAGGGAGCCATTGCAAAAGAGAACTCTGCTCTCAAACGGCCATTTCCCCTGTTTAAATAAAGGTATTTATCTATCAATGCCCAGACTGTACACTGTTTTTTTCCCACCTGTTTTTTTTTACAATTTACAATTTATTTTCAAAAAGAGCACAATCTTGAAAACACCTATTCCAAAAAACCTATACCAAATTCAACAGGTAAACGGCAAGTCCACAAGCCCACAATTTGAACTCTTACTCTTACTTCAGCAACACTGGAAAAAACTACACTGACCACGAGAGAGATAATTTCCAAAAAAAAACAACAAAAAAAAACCAAAGTGCTGTCGGAAATATAAAATGCTTTTTATTCGTGCTTAAGGAGTTTCTTTCGGCCTCTTCTGCAAAACGCAGCAGTGGTGGTGCCTCACTGCGGGACGAGACCACTTGGATTACCAGTTGTTGTCGTGCGGTTTCGAAAAGAACATGATTTTCACAATGACCTAGATTTGCGAGATTTGGAAGACCAGTTAAAGTTAGTTGGTCGACCATTTATAATAAAAAAAGGCTTGCCAGGCTTGGGTAAGCCTGGCAAAAATGTCATCAACATTGGGATGGAATGTTTCTCGGGGATATCAAACTTGTCGTCCGTTCTCATCGTAACACAGATGAGAATATGAGGTTGTGAGGGCAGGCAAAGTCAATTTTAGAGCCATTACCGGTCTGACGCCAAGCAGCCGGATGTGCTTGGTTGCCCATGTGGGGTTTTGCATCACTCTGGCTAGTGGAGGCGATCAAAATTTTGGTCCCCCACCCCCCCAGATCCAATGTCATAAGCAACGTCTAAACTAGTGTTTCCACTTTGCACACCGCGGTAATAGCGGCCTCGAGGCAAAAAACATAAATCACTCGCCAGATTCGTATATTGTGCTTTAGAGCTCCAGAGTTTCCTATTGGTCGCGTGTGCGTGTGTGTGTGTGTGCGTGTGTGTTTTTTGGGGGCGGGGGGGGGGGGGGGGGGGGGGGGGTGTAGAGGCTGGAACAATTACAAATCCATTATTGAAGGTGAACACAAAGGAAGTAACACAGCTGGGCAGCGAGTTAGAGGTGAAAATTACAACAGACAATCAGGTTATACAGCGCGCAGATGATGTGACTATAGGATCAAACGGGGGGGGGGGGGTTAAAGGGGCTGAACGGAGCCCTCGGGCCCCCACGGTAGTGGAACATGAATCCCTCAGGGTGGAGGGAGGGAGGGACGCCCCTCTGGTTGAACTTTTTTTTTTTCAACTATTTAACGTATTTGAAGGGCCTGAGAGACATTAGCCACGCACACACACACACACACACACACACACACACACACACACACACACACACACACACACACACACACACACACACACACACACACACACACACACACACACCTGCTGCAGGACCCTCATTATGTCAAACCACCAGAGTGATCAATTAATTTACAAACGATAAACATGGTATGTGGCAGACGAGGGGGCGTGGTCAAGCCACAGTCTGCAGGTGTCCTGCGTCGGCGCAGCTGTACCCGGTCGGCCCAGTCGGTCCCGCCGAGCGCCGATCGGCCCGACCCGGCTGCGAGAGTTTTCGCAACGCATTGTCTGTCTCGCCGGGAGGATGGCCCGGTGCCGAACAGATCGCGGAACCCGCAGCTGAATTCAAGCGAGCCTTTGTGCTGGACTGTAAATAAAAAGTCGCCCTGGCGGCACCTCGCCGCCCGACCCACTCCGTCTCCCTCTGTGAACCTACGCGTGTGGGTTGAGTCTCCCACATGGTATTTGCTAGTGAGAGATCATGGCAGAGAATAAATGAGAGAGAGAGAGAGAGAGACACACACACACACCTGTAATGACTCACCAAGGGCACTGCATATTTTCTTATACTTTTTCTTATCCTCCTTCCTCTTTGGCTTCTTTCACTCATTTTCCTTTTCCGACTTTTTCTTCGACTTTGGCCGTCAACTTTTGAACTTTTGTTTTTTCAAGTGCGATCCCACGTGCGTCCTTCTCTTCATTTTGTCATTCCTTCCCCTTTGTTGTGTCTCCTCTCGCCATCCCTTCACTCCTTACCCCCTCTCTCCTTCCCACCACCATCCCCACCCCATCCTGCCCTAATCTTCTTTGCATCCCCCCCTTCCACCCGCCGCACATCCCCTCCTGATCTCTCCATCTGTTTTCATTCTGGCAGCTTTTCCTCAGCTCCCAGTCTCCTCACTTCTACCCCAATTCTCAAGGCCGTCCTTTGTTTTTCCTTCTTTGCCCTTTCTGCAACCCCCCCCTCAACCCGACCACCATGTACTTAGTGTCATTGTAGAGATAATTACTTATTAAGGTGATCGTGTCGCCACTGTCCCTGTTTGTCTGCTGGTGCCATCTGCGCCCAGTTAGGTGCCCGCCTCCCCAAGCCGCTCTGCCCTGCCCGCGGGGGAGAGAAAGCCATGCGCGAAGGGCCGCGGTTTGCACGCAAAACAACGCACGCACACGCACACACACACACACACACACACACACACACACACACACATACACACACACACACACACACACACTCTTACACACACACCTTCTGGTGACAGACCATGCTCTCCGCACACCCGGGGTGCCCCTGGGGCTAGGTGGGGTTAGCCGGGGTGGAAGGCACGCAGCAGTGGCCACCATGGGCCCTTCTGTCCTGTCCTGCGCTGTTCCTCTCTGTTCTACTGCGCGGTGTTCTGTCAGCATTACCGGGAGGAGAGCGCGGTGGTGGTGGTGGTGGTGGTGGTGTTTACTTGATAAAGTTATTTAGAGGACACAAGAGGAGTGAGTTTGGCAGGCGCTCTGCTGCGCACTAAAACAGCTTTATTTTGAGTTTACCTGGGAACATGTCAGCGCGCTTTGCGCAGACAGCGCGAGGGCAACAGAGCAAAGACGTTGCATGCTTTTCCCTGGTCCTGCCACTTTAAGGGGATTAGGGAAATGGTTTAATACCTGAATTGTTTTTGAACATAAAAATATATATATTCAAATTAGAATAAGTATACTGGATAGTATATATAAGTAGTATATATAAATAAATGGTGTGTTTATCTTTGTGTATGCTGTTCTTGATCATTTGTACTGGTCTTCAAGAATCATATCCCTATTACAGTGCGCACATAAATGACATTATGTAGGCATATCTGTAAAACCAAATCAGTCTAAATTTAAGCGATCCCATGTTCGCATCATGTCATCACAAGATACAGAAATCCACGAGGAAACAAAATCAGAAGCAGGTAGACAGACGTGGGAACCGTGTAGTAGGCGCACAGGGAGTCGACTTCATGTGTCTTGGATTTTAATAAGTAAACAGAACAAATGTTCTCCCTGTCTGCTCTGGTCTTGCCACATGCCATCCCAAGCCCCAACGCCAGCCCCTTCCTCCCCCCATCTATATCTTTTGGCTCCTCTTCCCCTCGTTGGCAGTCAATTTCTCTCCCATCTCCGCTGCTCCGGTCCCCCTACGGTGGCTTTTTCATCCTGTTTTCTTTTCACTCTGATTCTTCCCCTGTGCTCTGTGGCCCTGGCGTTTTCTCTCCTCTACATCACTACGTCTGTCTATAAAATCCACCTCCCTCCGTCAGCTCGTCTGTCCCTCCCTCGCTCCCTCTGTCTTTGCAAAGGACCGTGTGGGCCCGATGGCGAACGTTGGACCTGGTGGCCACTATCAAGGAGTAGAGTCTCCACAGGGATTGTACCTCATTAGTGTGAATGGGAGACAGGAGACCATGTTGTGACTGTGTGTGTGTATGTGTGTGTGTGTGTGCACACGTGTGTGTGTGTGTGTGTGTCGTGTATGTCTGTTTGACCGCCTCCATCTATAATTAGAAGTCACAGCAAGCGGTACTGTGGATCACAGTTAGATAAGTGTTCTGGCTGCAAGCCAGGCCTTGAGTTGCACACACACACACACACACACACACACACACACACACACACACACACACACACACACACACACACACACACACACACACACACACACACACACAAACTAAATGCAAACTAACACAGGCAAACACAAGCACACAACGACACAAGAAACTGCACATATATATTGTACGCAACAAAGCTCAGTTGCAAGCAGCTATGCACACAGAGATACACTCACAGAGCTACACTCACATAGAAACACACACATAGAAACACACACATAGAAACACACACAGATCCCACTGCAGCAGTGTTTGTCTGGCAGTGCTGTACCGTTATTGGGGACAATTTGGCTTCAGCATGGCCTGCAGTATTACCACCTGTACTCTGGGACCGGCTACTTTGACAGCCAATACTTTCTTAACTACCTCTGTGTCCATCAAAGTCGGGAAACACAGGCAGGGACACACCTGTGCATTATCCTCCGCTCGCGTATAGAAGGCAACAAGGGAGCCAAAGCGGAGGACCAAAATAAGTACCGTATTGACCCGAATACAAGGCGGCCCAGATTGTAAGACGACCGCCCCCTTTTCAAGACTCTTTTTTGGAAGAATACTTTTTGAAGACCAAATCTTGTTTATATAAAGAAAATCATTGAATTTGAAAATTAAGATAACGCAGCATACAGTCGAGGGCGAGTTCCACCCGGAAGCCGTCAGCAACATGTGAAGCTTAACTCAAGCTGCTTGGCGTCTGACTGAGTCAGTTACACTATGGTTGCAAATGAGTCTGACACACAGGAGCTGGAAGAGCCACCGGCTTCTTTTAAATCCGCCTGTGTGGGAACATTTGGGTGAACTACGACAGCAATGGAGAGCGAGCGGCGGATCGGACGAGGACGGTGTGTCGGCGTTGTTCCACAGTGCTAGGGTACCGTATGCGTGCGGAAACAGATTGAAACACTCCCCCAAATGCGCAAGTTTTGTTTTTTATTATTCTACCGTATAGTGACATTTGAAAGTCGAGACCCCGAATATAAGACCACCCCACTTTTTCAGACGTATTTCCAGGAAAGAAAAACCTGTCTTATATTCGGGTCAATACGGTAATTGAAGAGACTTTTGGGGATCAGGTGGAATACCCATCAGGAAGGGGGGGAAATGGAGAGGTAGAGCTTGGATAGAGTTGGGCTCACCTTCACTCGCTGAAACCAAACCTCTCGAGTTTGGTTTGGTCCCAGGATGAGAGGTGAAGGGCGGTCACGGGGATACTAACAAGAGTAAAACTTTCTGTTGTGGTATGTATGCGGCCAACAGAATTTTTGGAGTATTCAGATCGCCCCTCGTCAAATTCACGTAGTTCAGCATTGCAAGTACTACCAGAGCAAAGGCCAATGATTTACTTTGTAGTCGTTTCATCCGACCAGAGGCCACGTGCTTTGAAGAGAGGAGCTGAGCTGCCAACTGTTCAGTTCAATGAATATGACAGAAGACTTCTTTACAAATGATTTCCACTTTCCCCTCCAAATGAGCTTGTCTAGCCTCCTGCAGCACAGAGCCACAATGGACTCTGTTCATCGCTTTGGCTCAGTCTCCTTAGCAGGGTGAGGAGTTTATCGATCCATGACGGCTTCAGAGTAGAGCCGCCGCTCCTTGGCATCCAAAGCGGCCGAATAAAGCGGTTTGGGAATCTGGTGAGGACGCCCCCTGCTCATCTCTCTTTTGAGGTTTACCAGACCTGCTCTACTGGGCGACACCGGGGCCAGAGGTGGGAGGTGTTGGAGAAATGTCTCCCCGGGAAGGAAACGGGACGTCTGGGCTTCTCTGGTTTCTCTGGTGCCCGACCCTGACCTGGATAATCGGTTTAGAAGATGGATGAAGGGAAGGTAGATAACACAGAGGGACGCCCACCCCCAATCTTACCTCCCATACCAAGCTCATAACAGCTGACCCATCTGCATGTGCATCACATGCACACACCCTTCAGGCATGCATTCTCCACCTAAGTAAAAGGGTCGTTCATCCAAGTGGAGCCACATCTGGGTCTTCACAGGCTATTCACACTCGCACGCACGCACGCGGCCACGCACGCACGCACGCACGCACGCACGCACGCACGCACGCACGCACACACACACACACACACACACACACACTTTGCCTCTCAATTGTCAGTAGAGGAACAACACTCTCCACCTGCTCACCCATCAGGCACATCTAGCCGCACACAAGCATAGAAACATACTGTACACAGAAAAACACACAGATCAACACACTATTTACTTTTCTTATTTGCTACACCACCAAACCACTAACAACAGATCCCATACGGGAGGATATTTTTTTGCATTACCATTAATATATGGGAGAATATACAGATTTACAAGTGAACATGGAATGGGGAAGCATGAAGTGAATTGTTGATGTAGGGAGGCAGAAGGCGTTTTATGATTCCCACAATCCTCTACATATAGCTGAAACACCGTTGTTTACGGTGTAGCTGTAGCTCCGGCTGCATTTATAATCACACAGGATGTGTCGTGGTTTTACTTCAACACAGGCATGGCATGAGCCATATAAACCCTAAAATGTTTTAAAAGCATTATCTTGCATAATGGAAGGTGCTTCAAAGAAAATGGCACTGGTGTGTCTGCTCCTCTGTGACTGCATGCCACATGCACGGACACACACTACTTAAACACTATAAGAGAGGTAGCCAAACAATACTTTGGTGCACCAAAGTATTGTTTGGAAGTCTGTCTCGTGGTCCAGACATTTTGCGACAACAACATGGAGCAAATCATAATTTGCTCCACCAATGGTTCGCAAATTAATTGAATGGTAACTTTTTCAATTAACGAAGGGAAATGAATGTAATGATGGCGATTCTATCGCAATGTAAATTAAGGTAATCACTGGAATGACAATGGGAAGCCTGGCATGTGAGAAGTGTGTGAATCACACAAACAAATTCTCAAGCCCAAAACATGTTCAATTGCAATTACGCTACGTGCTTAAGGTGACGTGACTGACGACTTAAAGCTGCTGAATCGGCACATAAAACGCTTGCTGTGACTACACAAAATAATCAGACGTTATGCGTTATACAAAGAGAGAGACGTGTATTCAATAACTATCATTTTGGGAGGGTTCTATTTGGGGTTATTTCTGATTTGGAGTTATTCGTCATAATTTCCCCCTCTATTTTCTGCCACTCCATAATGCACCTAATGTCAAATCATTGAGCAAAATATGTCATTTTACATAAGACCTTCCAAATGACGTCCATGTCGGCCAAGAGGGCTGGCAACACAGTACAACTGACAGACCCATCAAGGTTGTGTTTATAAGCTATTTGTGTGTGTGTGTGTGTGTGTGTGTGTGTGTGTGTGTGTGTGTGTGTGTGTGTGTGTGTGTGTGTGTGTGTGTGTGTGTGTGTGTGTGTGTGTGTGTGTGTGTGTGTGTGTGTGTGTGTGTGCGTGTGCTTTCATTTAGTCTTGGCAGCGTGTGCGTATAGTTCCTGGATCCATCAAAATGTAACTGGACTGTAGTGCAACAATGCGCCTACTGTTGTTTGTATGCTCAGTGTGTGCGTGTGTGTGTGTGTGTGTGTGTGTGTGTGTGTGTGTGTGTGTGTGTGTGTGTGTGTGTGTGACTGGTCACAGGTCAGTGGTGCCATAAAAAGAGGCTCACAGGGCGCTGACAATTGGGGTTAAAGTCCATAATGCATGGGGAGGCAGGGTTTAAGTCTCTAAGCAAACAGGATAGGGACAAAAAGGAGACTGCATCCACACGCTGGTGCTCAGGATCAGGAACCTAAATCATGCACGATCTGTAACACAGCACAGTATAATACGCTACAATACAGTGCATGTACGCAGGTAGGTAGGTAGGTAGGTAGGTAGGTAGGTAGGTAGGTAGGTATTGGACACAAGACAATAACAAAGTATGCTACACTGAGTAGGTCTCAACCCTCTTGAGGTGTTTTCATGTTTGGGCAATTCAGTTCCATACTATTAATGGACAAACTTCCCCCGAATTTCTCATGTTTTCATCGTGCTGTTGTCAAAGTCACAAAGCACTCGAAATGACACAACCTGATTCCAGAAGTGTATTCGTAATGCTTTCAATGCTTGTATAGAAAACGAATGTTTGGGCGGGTGAGATTTAATTTCCAACTCGAAAACACCTCAAGAAAAGGATGTGGGGGAAAAAAAGAACAACTTTGATACTTAAGTGATCACATCCTCGATCACTTCATTAATAGAGCCTTATCTTATCGGCCCAGGGCAGATACTTGGAAACTTTGAAACTACAGGGCGGAATTAATCCGAACCACTGATTTACAGTGATGCAAAATGATTTATCTCAAGATCTAAAATGCTATAGAAGGAGATAATTCCCTAATAGCCGTGATTCCCCTAGGTCAATATGTATCGCAGCTATTGCATTCTGCTGACTCAAATTACCACAGAGGAGCTGATGAATAGCTATTTTGGGGTCACCTTGGATGGAATGAGTGTAGAAAGGGAGGAAGCATTCTCTTGTACAATCCAGGGCAAGGTGGTGCAGGTCACATTCCTAACGTGGGGCTTTTCATACCAAGACTTGACCAAACATGGCTCGTTTCTGGATCAACTGTCTTTTCATATTATCAGAAAATTCCACCGTTCCGCTGATTTTGACGTACACAAAGCAGGCACTTTTTTGATCAACGTTATAATTTCAGTCGTGCAGATACTGAACGTGGTGCTTTAATCAGTAAGAGAGTGCGGCGCTAGCAGAGCCGTATTAAATAACCACCACAGCAAAAATTGTGATCCACATGACGGAAGTGGTCACAGAGACGGGTGTTATCAGGTTTCAGAGCCATACAGAGCCATCAAGTCTTAACATTAAGAACCCCCCTCCCGTCCAACCTGCACTTTAAGGCGGACCACATAACAAGACGCATTTATGTACGTCCAGTCAGACATCGTAACAAAGACACTCACTCGGCTGTCTCCTTGACGACAAAGATGCGCTGATGTGCGCCTTGCTGCCCTGGAAACACAACAAACATTGACATATGGGGCAACCAATAAGAAAAAAGAGGGGACGGAGACAAAGAGAATATTGTTAGATCAGAGAGGAACATGATATTTCAGTTTGACAGTATGGCATCATTAGACCCCTGACATATAGATTTAACTATGAAAGACACTGTATAGGGGTGTCATGAGGCTCCAAATCCACGATTTGGAGCAACATATAATTAACATATAATAATGTCACATATCATTTTGATTTTAAGGTCACGGTTCATTCCGATTTTCACATATGTTTTTTTTTCTCAACATCGACAGCTATGCCATTGTTAGACTCTAGACTCTTTGGCTCTTGACTTGTCAAGAAAAACACTTACTTCTCAATAAGTAACTGTTATTTGAATATAACAATATAAAATATAGATACAGCCGCAGGCAGCAAAACACGGGGTCGAGGGTAGTCGGCCCTTCGTTAAAGTTCAATGGACAAGTGTTCTTTCGCTCTCTGTTCCGGCCTGGTAACGGTGTAATTCGGCGGTGTTTTGAGGCTGTGGGTGGGTTTCCTCGGCCGCAACTAACGGCGGTTATCATTCGGAAGTAGGGCTGCATGATTATGGCTGAAATGATAATCAGGATTATTTGATTCAATATTGTGAGCATGATCATTTATCACGATTATTAATCCATTTTGGGGAACTGAATTATTTTATGGCACTTTATAAATCAACATAAAACTGCCTTCACAATAATAATGCAGTTTATAAACCTATACATGAATAAACTACGGTAAGTGATATAACAGATTTCCGTTGTAGAGCATATAATGAAATCAATTGTGTGTAGCTACACAAAAATCAGCGAACAAACAAAAAAAATGAAAATATTTCAAAACAAATACTTAATAAATACATGTTCCTCGTATTATGTCATTTCTCATGGTTATTGTTACAACTTATCATATTTCAGGATGTTTGTTTAAATTCTGACAGTGATGTAATTGGGTTTTTATTTTGTAGACCTGACTCTGGTGCGTGTCAGTTGTCTTCAGAAGCGTATATATTTATGACATTTAATATGCTGCGCTTTGTTTAATCCAATTGACTTCTGGTAATACTTCAACTAAACTTTTTTCAAACAAAATAAAGGTTAATAGTAATAAAATAATACCTCACGTCACTTTGTAACTTTGTTACACTGTGTTCAGACGTACACCGATTACATCACTTGCCCACCCCATCATTTCGCTTTATTTATTTTTTTTAATAGAAATAAAAGCCATTTAGTAAATTTTCACGTATCAGCGCCGAAGTTCATCAAATAAAAAAAACCTGTTAATTTGTAAAATACTAAGCGCGTTATCAATACTTAGTCAGACGCTACAAAACTGAAGGGGAAAGCATCTGCTTTCAGCACAGACTGCGGAGTCACATTACACTTATCACGTGAGGAGAGGAGAGAAAGAAGGCTCTACAATAAAAGACCTTAGATCAGGTCTAGAACGGGACCTGTCTCCCTCCATGCATAATAACCACATGTCATTTGCGCCCATGCATAACGGGGACACTCCCCCCATCGCCTCCGTGATGATAAAAAATACAGTTTTTTTACTTAATGATTCCATAATAATGGGCCGTCTGGATCAAACTAGGAAGACGGAATGCGGGGACTGCCCGGAATATAAATTTTATTCATCTTGTCTGTGAGTGCGGTGGATCCATGACATCCATAGACTAGTGACAGTTTTTCATTAACAAAAGAAATAGCCCCGAAGGGGCAGGAACCCTATTATAACCGATTAAAACCATTTTCACCGAACCTTATATTAACTGAGCCGCAGTGGACTCTGAAGGGCCCTGCACCCCCCAGCGCACACTTCATTTGTTTACCGGCGAATCCTGACCACCCCAATATGGCAACCCAGGGCTCCAGACAACCTTTTTCCACTAGTAGCACAGGTGCCCCGGACTGAAAATTTTAGGTGCAACAGCACAAAATTTAGGAGCACCACTGACATCGACATGCAACACAACACATTAATATTTTTTCCATTTTAACTGTATATAATATAATAGTATAACTGTAACTGCTTATAATTGTCGCGGCTGCTGTGTCTGATTTTGCGCAAGATCGCACACCCCCCAATTTTTGGAACTCCATGCCGAGCGCTTCAGGTAATTCGAGATGGATGCGTCCGAAGGAAGGTTGTGCGGTGAGGTCCGCAGGTACAATCTGTACGATCCATCCATGCGTGACCGCAAAAATAACCAGATGGCGTTGAATTCATGGAAGCAGATAGCGCTGTCTCTGTCCGAAGATTTTGACTATTTTAATACCTCGGGACTTCTTCTAAATGTTGACACTGATCATTTTGCACCAACTGACGACTATAGAAAAATAAATGCACTAAATGCACTAAATATTAAAACGTTTAAAATATATTCAAATTTTAATAAATAATATATAATATGCTTAATATATAAATATGCTAGCGCCCACACTGTGAGCGGCAATACTCGTTTGCGGCGACTTTAACAGAGTCACAACTGATGAATGCTAACAATTTTGATTGATATCGTGCTTTAACAGAAAAAATCATGACGCTAAATAGTGCATTTTTAAACAAGGCTCACAATTTGAATTGGAACCGTGACACCCCTAGTACTGCGTGTGACAAAGTGGTACATTCAAACAACTGACCCTAACCCTTTGCCGTATGACCCCCTCCCCTTTTCAGGACACTTTTCTGTAGATAAATTCCTGTAGTTTTTCACGAGCGAGAAAACAAGAAGGTCTTGAAGATAATTAGTGCACAATGGTACACACACACACACACACACAATAAATTTGCCATTATGTTGTGTTGTGCCAATTAAATTTCTCTTCTGTCGCTCTTGCACTTCACCTCGGCCAGAGAATGCTATACACACATATCATAAATGGTATGACATAAATCGCAAATCGCAAGAGCAACCGTTTAAGTAGAGCCCACTTAGCACTGGTTTTCATCTAACGATTTAACCCTAGAGCAGATATAAACAGTAGAATCACACTTGTTATCTCTGAGTCATTACACACAGATTGCAGCCTTCCGTAGAGAAGGGCGGCCATACTCCTTATTGGGTGCTTGATATTGATATATTGCCAGGTGTTCCGGTTATGTCGTCCACCGCCCTGTACTGCAAGTACTACTGCTTCTGCTTCCACGATTATTCCTAATCCTAACCTTCCTATCTTCTACACCTGTTGCTACTACCGCTATTTTCCCTGTAACCATCAGAAGAGCTGATACACAAGTAGAAGGGCATGGAAAATAAGCTACTGCCAGTGTAAAGGACAGGTTTTTACCTTATATTTCGAAGGGTTATTTCTAAAGTAAACATATCAGCAGTGTATTTTGGTGGTGAGTGAGATTGGAGCATAGTTAATAATGCCTTATTCTAGATGAATGCTAATTGTATATAATGTACTGGTATAGTATACAGCAGGTATATCTATAAATATATAACAGTATGTTGCCCACTTAGTGTCTATAGCATGCTCAACCATTCTAGAAAAGTTATCATCCTTTTAAATGACCTTTTCCTCTTTTTCAGGGTTTATGTGGGTTTGAATTAACCTATAATTGTCAGTCTCGAAAGCCTATTGAGATTGTTACTCTGATAAAGGCCTTAATAAATGAGCTTGATATGGCTCTGGTTGGCAGCATTTGACCTAGACTGCCGTGCGAAAATGTATTCCGCTGAACTTTAACCTAGTTTCTCACAGTATATTTTAACTTTCACTTATATTCTCGTTTAAACCTTCCAAGCAATTTAAACGCGTCAAAGAGGTCACAAACAACAAACACTATTCAAGCCCATCCCCCGTCCGCTAGATATAATGTCTGAATAAACATTTTAAATACTATATACATGCACATTCATGTTAAGTTCTACTACCCCGTGTCCTTTTCAGCCGTTCCCGACAAACTGTCCCTTCCACAGAGAGACGGACACATCCGGGCAGGCAGATGGAGGGAGGTCTCCAACACTAAAAGTTGATGGTCACACTGAAACTACAATAAAATACCCTATTCCCCTGAATAGGACCTTAATAGGATCTCTCTATCTCTCCATCTATATTTTACACACACACACACACACACACACACACACACACACACACACACACACACACACACACACACACACACACACACACACACACACACACACACACACACACACACACACGTACACACCTTATATCAAGCTTATAGTGTATAGTGTAAAAACTCCACCCCCATCTCTCTGCCTCTATTCCTCACTATGAGTGAAATTAAAATTATGATTGTGACACCCATGTGTACACACACACACACATACACACACATACATACACGCTTTCTGTAGAAAGTATAAATTGAGGGGAAACGCAGGTCATCTCACACACACCCATCCCCCCCCCCCCACCCACCCACCCAACCCACACACACACACACACACACACACACACACACACACACACACACACACACACTCCATGTCCCGAGGAAGAGTCGGAGCAGCAGCGCCCTGGACACGTCTGAACTCACTCACGCGAGGAGGAGAGGTTGAGAGGTAGGGAGGTAGAGAGGAGAAGAGGAGAGGAGAGAAGAGAGTAAAGTAAGAGAGGAGAGAAGGAGGGAAGAAGAGGAAAGGAGAGCGGGGAGAAGAAGAGGACAGGAGGGGATGAGAGGACAAGAGAAAACGAGAGGAAAGAGGAGAGGAGAGTTATGTGCCCCATAAAGAGGAGCCGTGAGAGCCGGGGAGAAGAGGGGGAAGGACAGGAGTGGAGACAGTTAACAAAAGTTCAAGAGAGCAGCGGGGTTTGGGGGACGGGAGGGATGGGAGGGACGGGGGACGGGGGGGGGACGGGGGGTGAGGGGAAGAGAAGGATGAAAGACCAATGGCAATAAAGAAAATGGAGGAAGGAGCGATGAGGGGAGGGAGGGAGGAAGAGAGAGAGAGAGAGAGGGGGAGAGAGGGAGAGCGAATGAGGATGGAATGGTTCTCAGGTGAGAGGCCAACCATAAAGATGAGGAGGTGGGGTGGGGTGGGGTGGGGTGGGGTGCGAAGGGGGAGAGAGCGAAAACCGGTGGAGGAAAACCAAGGCGGGAAAGGAGGGAAGGGGAGAGCGAAGGATGCGACGAGCCCAGCGAGACAGGGCCGGGGCGTGACGGCGTGTGGGTGATCAAAGAAGGAAAAATGACGGAGCAGAGGGACATGATATTGAAGGGTAGGAGGAAACAGTGGAGGTGGAGGTGAGAAGGAGAGTCGGGGGGGGGGGGGGGGGCGGTGAAGGTGGACAGGGGTGAGAGGAGAAAGATTGGATGATAGCTGGAGACACAAAAAGGAGAGGGGGGGGGAGCGAGGAGCACAGGAATAAGACGGCGGGAGAGAGGGCGGTCAGGTTTAAATGACAAAAAAGAATGACGGACATAAATAGAAGCGGACTAAGGAAGAAGGAAAAAAAACCCTCTAAAGTAGGGCAGAGAAGACTCTCTCTCTCTCTCTCTCTCTCTCCCTCTCTAAGGAGGTAAACTGTACAAGGGAGGAAGTCTAGGCTACAAAGGGAGCTGTCCTTATAGTGAACAGCTGCCTCAAACCTGGTGAAGACATCAACAGATCCCTGCCTACCGAGTTGTCTCTGAGGAGAAATGTCTATACTCTTACTGACCTGTGATTTTTCCTGTGGTTTGTCTCTAATTTCGTTTGGTTTTTTTTGGCTCCCTCGTCATCAAGTTTCTGTGACATGACTGACTGAAAATAAAGGCACCTCAAAAGTCAAAGTCTCTCCTCTCTTCCTGAGTTACATCTCGCTCTCTCTCTCTCTCTGTCTCTCTGTCTCTCCCTCTCTCTCTCCCCCTCTGTCTCATTCTCTGGCGCGTACTACGGCTTTGCAAAATAATTTGGTCCACAGGCAGGCAGGCCGTGGACAACCTCTCCGGGCCCCCCCTTTATTTCCCCCCAATGATCCCTCCCCTCTGTTTCGAGCGCGGCTCCCTCCTCCACCTCCTTCTTTGATTGAAACCGGCACGGACAAGAGAAGTGCTGTTGACGCTCGTATGATCAATGTCATCATACATATTGATGCAGGCTTCCCCAGCCCCAACTGGGGCTATATAAAGATTCACCAAACGTCCTTCATTAAATGTGCTCCCGTTGCAGATACAAACTGGGATTTCTGCGGGGGCCGCCGCCGCCGCCGCCGTGAATGTCAACGACACCAGCCGGACACGTAAGCTTGTTTGAGTGACTTGTGGGGAACAGAGGAGCCACACTTGGAAGTACAAAGTAGTAGAAGGAGAAAATTAGCCGGTGACATGTACAGTATTCATCTCCCCAGAAAAGCCGTTATGCCCTCAATAATTCTTCGGTTTCATAAGCTCTGAGCCCTGAAAAACCACATGACACGGCAAGGTTAATCACAGTTAGGATTCTTAACCATGTATTGTGATTCGTTGTGGAGGTCATCTAATGTTAAATTATTAAAAGACGGACACGCGTATATACACCTCTTTTCGATTTTTGGCGAGCATATCGGCAAAATAAGAGGGAACAAAACTGCGTTGCCCTTCACTCTTACTCGCAAATCCTTGAGAAACCCCCAGAAACGTCCTGGCCTCCCACAGAATTTCCACAAAACTTTAACAAGCCGGAAACAGTGAAGATATAAAACCTCGGAGCAATATTCCTATAAAAACAGCCTTTCCCTTGCTGTGGAAAATCCTCCCACACAGAACACTTAAACCAATGGGATTCTCTGAGAAGGACAGAACCCTGCCCATTTTTCCACTTGGCACAGAATAAAGAGAACATCTAAGCGGTGAACCGATTTCGATTTAGAACTGACCCAAATTAGGAAAAAAAAGAGTGACCTACAATAACATTCCAAAAGGGAATGTGGACCGCGTGTAAAAGCATCCAAGTCAAAGTTCATAAATGCTTCCCCGACGCTGACGGGAGCACAGGATGGCAAATTTGGACGCCATCATGGCACACCTGACTGATAATTCGAAGTTGGATTTGTTTTTGTCCCAAAATATAGTTTTACAATGAACTCTGTACAGTACGTGTCAGGTCCATACAGAAAAAGCAGGTAGAGCCGATAGATACTCACCGGGACACTGAGGCTTGAGGGAGAAGAGTCTAACAGCGTATAGACTGCCAGAACAATCCATTTTTACATCTTTACATTCATGTTACGCCGCCTACACAACACTGAATGCAGGTGCGTGTATAAAACATGTAAGACTTAAAGGTTGAATTCTATCAAAACGGTTTCACATTGTGACTTCACATCACATGGAATATGGATGAATGATCTTCACCTGGACGCTCGCTTTAAAGGAAACTATCGATCTGCGTTGTTCAGCGCTGCTCCATGTCTCGGTAAGTGAACTGCGTTTCCCCATGTTATCGAACGGGAATATTGAACTCCACGGTTTAACATTTTTCTACTATTTATAAATCAAACTCGGTTTTGAACCCACAAAGGAACACGAATCTGGAAGAATCTGATTTTGTTTCTAGAAAGATTTTTTTCAACTTATTTGGCTGCTCCTGGCGATTTTAGAAATGCGTGACAATGCGGGTTTTGCTGCAGTGGGACACAAATAGCTACCGGGATCTTTATTCACCTCAACTGCCTTGAACCGCACCACTTCCTGCTCTGAGTGCTCGAGAGCGTCGGCGCTCGGAGTGGGGCACCTGCCCCATGGAGGGATCTGCAATCTGGTACGCAGCAGTAAGAAATGGAGTGAATGAAATACACCTACAATAAAAACACCACATTTTGATTTGCTTTGTTTGGGAGCAGAGCTCTGGACCGGAACAGTATTTCACCCGGTCTTTATTTGAGGCAGGCTTGTATATTTGTTTGTGTAGACCACGCCCCCAGCATTTATTAGAGGCCTGGTTTTTATTTGACTACCGGGTTATATTTGAGGAAATACTGTATTTGCTTGATTTCTACCGTACAACCTTTCGGTTTCGGTGATCGTTTTGTGTCTACATGGTCATTTCACCGCATTCTAACTGAGGGAGTCCTGACAAAGTCGTTTGTGAAATGCTCAACCGAAGCCTGGATCACATTTTGGTCAGCGACGATCACTGTGGTTGACAGAAAAGAGGGAAATGTGGTCCAGTTCAGAACGATAAAGAGAGATGGTTTTTTTTTCGTTTTTTGTTGTGTACTAGCGAAAACACTGGCCGGCGCTTTGGCCTTTTTGTTTTTATGCTTATCGTCATTTCTAGGGGGAAACGACATCCATCCACTAACGCTCTGAATATATTTAAAACGAAAAAAAGAAATAGCACCGACAAATCCATGGGGAATAAATCATTTTGCTTCTGCCTTTTTCTCTGCGTGTCAATCTTCAGACGCCATTCATACGTAACCAAACTGACAGAAACGACTAAAAACAAAGACAAAGGCAGGATTTTCTCACCGATTTGCTGATTTTGATGAAAGCAAGGCCGGTGGCTCTTTTGTACGTTCACCGTGTTGTGGAAAACAACGAAAAAGAGAGAGAACAGAGGAAAGGAAGTGGAGGCAAAAGAACCGAACAGATTGGGGAGGGACAGAGAGAGAGAGAGAAAGAGAGAGAGAGGGGGGGGGGGGGGAGCAGAGAAATTGGGAATTTTGAATTTTTCAACGAACCTCTTCGGTGTTTCACATTAACATGCAACGCGGCGTAAAATAAAATTAAAAAAAAAAGTCAACCCTGACTCTTCCTCTTCAAAAGCGGCACGAGAGAGCGAGGGAAAGGGCATAGAGGAAACGAGGGGAGGAGAAAGCCGCGCGAACCTGGAGTCAACCGTAAAGAAGAGACGGTGGGGACGGGAGAGCAAAGAGAAAAAGAGAGCGAAAACATAAAAAGCTTTTTAAACGACATTGCCAGGGCTGAAAGAGCGCAATATCAATCGATATTATTCACTCCCGGCCGCCACCGCTCTCTGAACCGAAAGGCCGGCTCTCCTGTTCTCCGCAAAAAAAAAAAAAAAAGTCCCGGATGACTTTATTTCTCTCTCCATCTCCCTCGCCGCCCTCACGTTCCGCCTCATTTGTACACCGGGAGGAAACAAAGGGGAACATTTATGTACAAAAATCCCTCACACTTTGTTCGTGTCGAGCCCTGTCTCTTATATTCTTTTCTCCGGCCCGAGGAAGGAAATAAAAAAAAAAGCTCAGAGTCAGAGTTGCCCTCTCGTTCTAGTGCTGTCGGCGGGCGGGTCCGGTATTCCTCGTGTGTTTGGCTGACAGGTGCAGTCCGGTGTTGGCATTCATCTCGGCGGCGGAGCTTACTCGAGCCGGGACCTTCCGGCGAAACTGGCAGTGACATTTCACGGCTTTGTTCCGGGATGTCGGCGGCGTGTTTCCTTAAGCGGGGATCGGTTCGCGGCCTCCCCTTTTTACCACGCCCCCTCCGTGAACTTGGAATAATCGGCGCCTGAAAGCAGCCGATTGCAGGACACAAGCTGGCGCGGCATGGAAAATGACGGCAACCGGTTTTGGAGGAAGGTTTTCAGTGTGTCATCTGTGAGGCCGTCGGAGTGGCTCGCCTATTTGTGGTTGATTGCCGTCCCGTGAAGAATCAGTCCTTTTTTTCTGAAACTTAACGAAGTACCGAGGCAAAAAAAGAAATAAATCTTTGCGGCTCAGGATCAGAGATTTGCATTTACTTTAATGTGGACACCAAATTGATACCATCATCTGAGACCGGAGGCGGACGAGAAGACAAAGATTAACGCTGCGCTGGGCACCGGCACGTCCTGTCCCAGCCCAGCCTTTACGGTATTAAAACGAATAAATAATTAAATAAATACAGAATAATTTTTTCTTTTTTTTAAGTACAATTAAAATTGAAATTTGTAGACTTTGAAGTGTCTGAAGTTCAGGTTTGATGAGAAAAGGAGGGCGGGGGAGTCGCGTCCAGGACAGACCGTCTGATGGTGGGAAAACCAGGGCAGGACTGTCCCAAGTGGTTTTCTAGAGCCCTGGGTGAAATGGAGAGGAAATGAGAAGGAGGAGAAAAAAAAAAAAGCAATGTAGAGAAGAGAAGAGAAGAGAAGAGAAGAAAAGAAGAGAAGAGAAGAAAAGAAAAGGGTCCACAACATCTGAAGGCCTACGTGCGGACTTTGAGGGTCACATGAAGAGCTGGAGAGGGACGAGAGACGAGAGAAGGATCAAGATGCTCCAGAAAAAAGGGAAAAATAAATAGAGGGATGTCTGCATACGTGTTTGGGTGCGTGCGTGTGTTAGATGGTGTGTGTGTGTGTGTGTGTGTGTGTGTGTGCGTGCGTGGGTGCGTGTGTGTGTGTGTGTGTGCGCACGCGCGAGGGGGGGGGGGGTCGACCTCCTGAAGAGGCAGAAGCAGTAGAAATAGCTGCCCCAGTTGTAGACACACTTTCTGCGGCTATAGCTGACTGTCCTCAAAGCATCAGAGTAGGTAACCTATATAGGTCCTCTCTGCTCCAGGCCATGCAGAGCGAGGAAGAGAGAGGGAGGGAGAGAGGTTGCGAGAGAGAGAGAGAGAGAGAGAGGGAGAGAGAGAGAGGGAGAGAGAGAGGGCTCAAATCAGGCCACTCATGCTGAAAGCTACTGCTGAGTAAAGTCACCTGTGCTAGCGGGCAGCCAGCTGCTCCTCTAATTAACAGCACCTCCACTCAAGGGAACCAAGCATATGGAGGACAAGATAGGGAGGCACTGGTCTTAGAATAGAAGACAATGCTACTTCCTCATGTTGGAGTGGAGGTTAGCCCGGACCCTGACCGCACACTCTCTTAAATGCCACTTTGATGGAGCAGACGCCCCCGCGCTCTCGGCTTTGGCAATGAGCATCTTCAGTGCGGTTCTTTTTCTGTTTTTCTAAACCGAGCAATCAGAGGGAGGGTTAGATTTGTCGGTTATCGCTCACCTGTATCGCCTCACCGACTGAGCCCAGACAAGTCCAGACACTTGACGCTCCAACTGGAATTCAAAATGGTTTACCGGCCAATTATTCACAACATTCCCGCTATGAGTGCTGCGAAAAGTGGTTGGAGCAATCAAAAGATCAAACCGCATGCTGCGGTTTCCCCGCCCAGGAGATCGACAAAGTTACTTTTGAGGTGGTGAAATAACAAGGGAGGGGAGTTTATTTTGAAAAAACTCTCAAAATTAAATACTAATTAATGCTGTGCCCGTTTAAAACATAAAGATAATCAAGGACATACATACATACATACATAAATAAATACATTAAGGATGCAACAGTACACGGTATGTTATCAAACCGTTCGGTATGCCCCCTACGGTTCAATACACACACGGTATTAGGGTATCACGGTAGAAGTCCATTGGACACATTGACGCAGCGTAAGGGTGTGGCGCGGCATAAGTGCATGCTTCCTATTAAATCCACTCTTGGAGCGCCACTATTTTTCTTTCTTTTTTTTTTCCCAACTGTGCACGGCTACGCGAGCCTTTTCCAGAGAAACACAACATAAAACTACATAGAAATGTTTTTGGAGTGCAATCAATCAAGCTGTCCAGTCGAAAAATAGCCCCCTGGGATGGCGTGTCCCTTTTTATTATGAACTTCTCTTCAGACACCCGCTGGCGCTCGCCTTTCCCTCTCTCCTCTCCTTCCACAGTCTTGACTCTCCATCGGGGACCCGCCCCCTAGACACCTGGGCCAATTATCCACTATCCCGGACACCTCCCCTCCAATCAGATCAACTTATGCAAATTATAACAACCCATCAAAGAACTTGAACCCCCCCCTCCCCCCCGCCCACAGTCATATAGCGTTACACTAGTTATTTATAGCAGACTACTACAAAAACATTTTTTTCACCTTTTAACTTTTTTTTTCTTTGATATAAAGACACCTGTTACTGTGGCCCCAAAACCGTGTTAGATACCGAACCATACCCCCTCCGTACCGTTGTGTCCCGAAAATAAATACATTCATACATACATACTGTACATACGTTCCTTCCTTAATCTGTTGGATTAGCCCATTAAATTCACATATGCAGGCAGACACACACACACACACACACACACACACACACACACACACACACACACACACACACACGCCAAATTCAGAACAAACAGTGGCTTAACTCGATACATAAATGTAACACGCCACTAAATGCATGCTCCACTAATGGCAATGGTTTTAATAATGAGTGAATGATGTTGTCTGAGACCTGGAAACAAACACAGGCGCAAAAAAGAACACCGAATAATGGCTGAATTATACTGTCTGAGTCGTAAGTGCACCCTGTTTGACCGGTCTTACTCTGACACGTCCAATAGTAGTGTTATTGATGAAACAATGCGAGGCCAAGACTAATGGCATACACACATGCCAGACACCCCCCCACAACCCTCACACACACAGACCACAAACCAGTAGATTTGGCTGCATTAGCCCCCAAACCAACAAACATGCAATTATTTAAAGGCATTTCATTCCACATTATGAAAAAGTGCATTAGCCAGAGAGAAGTCTTGGAGAGAAGTGTGTGTGTGTGTGTGTGTGTGTGTGTGTATGTGTGCGCGCGCGCGTGCGTGTGTGTGTGAGCGAGACGGAGAGAGCCTTGTAAAAAAAACAAAACAATACTGCAGAGAGTAATAACCACTAAATGCAGCTTTCTCACCAAATTTACCTAACGACAGCTAGATTTGTGTGACATAAAATGTAAATGGCCTGCGGGCTTCGAGAATAACCAACATTATTACGTTTAAAAAAATGTGATTAGACGGCAAAAGTCTGCCGCCCATTACATTCTGCAACTAGAAGCAAACAACCAACTATATGTGCTGAATATATTGTAGTTTGTAACACAAGAGAAGCAGTAGTGATGCAGGCATCTGGAGCATTTCTACTACCACACACACATACACGGATTCCATTATGCAAAGAAACCATTTGGAGACTATTTGCATACAATAAAGAATATCTATTTCTTCTTCAAATTCATGTTTCTCCAAATGAGACCACCGGCCCATGAAAAGAGTAAAAAGAGTAAAAAGTAGTCAAATTGATCGACTCTGGGTACAGAAAGCAGGTTCACTTTGTGTTTAATAACAACAATTGATCTTTTGTTCCGTCTATTGTCGCGAAAGCGAGCGATCCAACACTGGCTTAGCGGGCCGCCGAAGATATCCTTTGCAAGTTGAGATTGTCACAGTTCTACCGCTTTACCTTGATTGGGAACTATTTGATATTTTGGAGCGCATTCAAACACATTATCCTTAACGTGTGCGCACGGCGCGCATGCACGTATGCTCACTGTGCACGCCGGGCTTTTGTATTGCGAATGCCGCCTGCTCACACAATGACACAGACTTAGCCCCTCAACAATATTTCCTATCATCTTTATGCATAGCAGGATAAAATAAATAAAAGAACTTTGTGGAAGGGGGGGGGGGGGAGCAGAGATCAAAAGCTACTTAGAAAGAAGAGAAGAAAAAAAAAACGAAAGAAAGAAAGGAAGGAAATGGAGCCGAAAAACTTGTGCTCCCATTTCTATTACAGGCAGCCATTTTTAGACAGTCATCCATTAAGTCCACTGTGTTCCCAAACTGTCAGCCCCTAGCGAAGCCAAAGAGACCGCGTCATCTGAGGGCGGGGAGGTGGCGTGGCAGGGGGGGGAAGCGGTGCTGCCTCCCCGCTTCCTCAGACCCCGGGGGGGAGGGGTAGGGGTGGGGGGTGGCCGGCGGGCAACAATATGAATGTCAGAGCCGTAGGGTACGTACGGAGGGAGGAAGACGGATTAGAACCCAACTCCAGAATAAAAGGGCGGAGCACAGAGGGAAGGAGAGAAAGGAACGGAGGGGAAAGAAAGGAGGTAGGAAGCAAGGTAGAAGGGAAGTAGGGGGATGCGAGGAAGGAAATAAGGTAAAGAACGAGCAAAGGTTGAGAGGTGAATACTTTCCAAACAAAAAGAGGAAGGTGAGGGAGAGAGGCAGAAAGAAAGAAACAAAAAGAATGGGGGAATGGAGAGGGAGGGAGATAGATGGCTTCTCAGTGTGAGAAGGCTCTGTGAAAAGGAAGGAATAAAGGAGAAGAGAGAACAGAATAAAGGAAGGGAAATCTGCGGGAAATTGTTTGGCAATCGACCCTCATTTAGCCATGTGTTCTTCTTGCAATGTCATGCACGGTGTGTGTGTGTGTGTGTGTGTGTGTGTGTGTGTGTGTGTGTGTGTGTGTGTGTGTGTGTGTGTGTGTGTGTGTGTGTGTGTGTGTTTGAGTCTCCGTGTCTCACCTCTGGCCCCGTGAGCTCGGTCTGTGTTGTGCGGTCAGTCATTTGGCAGTCCTTTGTCTTCAGGGCAGCTTTGGCGCTCTCCTGGAACACAAACAAATACACACCCATCAGTCATGTCCGCTTGGCTTCTGTTTCAGCAGCGCTGCCTTCGCCCGTCACCCCTCCGCCCCCCGCACCATGCATACCCACCGATACCACTCCCCAAACAAACCCCCCCCCCCGCCGAGTTACATTTCCATCAATACACTTTGTTACAAAAAATATTAAAAATGATTTAAGAAAATAAATAAATATAAACTTGATTTATTGTGTGTAACTTGTTTTATTTGTTTGTAAACCCCCAGTCCCCACTGAACCCCCAGTCCCCCTAAACCCCAAGCTCCCACTGAACCCTCAGTCCACTGAACCCCCAGTCCCTCTAAACCCCTAGCTCCCACTGAACCCCGAGTCCCCACTGAACCCTTAGTCCACTGAACACACAATCAACTGAGCCCCCAGTCCATTGAACCCCCAGTCCACTGATCCCCCAGTCCACTGAACCCCCAGTCCCCACTGAACCCCTAGTCCACTGAACCCCTAGTCCACTGAACCCCCAGTCCCCCCTCTATACTGTTACAGCCGTTATAGACTGAGCTCTGTTGGTTGAGCATGTTGTAGTGTTTTGCTGGTATTGCCGTTGTAAGGCAGAATGTTGCAAAGTAAAATTGTCGCCGTTATTTCACTTTGTCTATGTTTGATCTTTTTTCTATTTCTAAGTCCTTTTTTTTTTCTGGGAAAAGATGGCCCACCCAATTTTGTGCTGCCTCCACCAAAAAATACAATTTCTGCCTATGCCATTGCCCCGCTCCCCTCAGAAACTAAAAAATTAAATAAAAATAATCAACCCTGCTGAAAATCCAGTAGGATATAAAACAATACTAAGATGCATGGGAACTTCATGGCTGCCAAATTTCAGAGCACCCCCCCCCCACTCCACAAAGTGCAGCAGTAGGGACGAACTCATAAAAAGTGTAAGGGAATGTTGGACGGCCAGCCCGGAGATCTGTCTCACCGGTAATTAATGGGATTTCAAAGGGACATTTAAAGACTACAAACCTGGCCGCCCTTCCCCCTTTCATTCAGGAAGTGTCCATTTCAAAGCGTTCGAAGGGACTAGAAATCCGCCGCAACCCCCCCTGCTTCCACCTCAACGGTGTGCGATACGCCGCTCATCAGGGAAATCGAAAACACACGTTTCTATTAAGTCGGGGGGTGGTTATAAAACTTTGGGAGAATCTTAAACCTTTAAAGGAGAACTCTGGTAATTTTTCACTGAAGCCTTATTCACAGGGCAATCTCGAATAATTGACATTCTTCAATGTCAGCTAGATCATATATTATGTAAATTCAATTACATTTAAAAAGCTTCTGATGCCATTCACTGGGGTTGACTCCCGATTACTGAAAAATATGTTTTGGGTTAAAAAGGAACAAGTAAGTTAAAAGTGTTAGATTAGCGAAGAAATAAGAGGAACAAGAGGCAAAAGCCTCCTATGGTCCAAAGCTCTCGACAAATCCATCTCCGTCAGGCTTTGCACTCTAAGGTTGAGTTAAAGTTCCATTTTGATTAGTCATGCCTAGGTGAAGAGCACGGGAGCTGTTCCGTGGCAAAATGTTTCAGTTGGAGAGCAGTCATTCAGCAAAGTCCACTGGCGCGGAGGGGAGAATCATAAAAAGTGACAGCTCAGACTAGCCAACCAGCGAGGAGGTGCTTCTCGGAGATAATTAATAGCTTTTCGCTGGCAGATTTTAAGACGGAGGCAAAAGGGAGGGGAGACTTGGCCAAGAGCTGCTTTTTTCAAAATGATGCGCTTTTCACTGCACACGCTCACGTACACATAAGCGACAACAAAAACAACACAACCCTTCGAAACATATATAATGCGATGCCTCATACTCAAAAGGAGCTGGGAGGAAATTAAATTAAGGTAAGGCTCAGACAGCAGAGATAAGGGAGGAAAGAAGGAACCACATCAAACCTGCCAATTTCTGACAAATTAACACGCATACAGACACATACGCACATGCTGAAGGATGTTTACTTTAGCATCTCTGTGCTTGTGTGTGCTGATATGACTGTGTGTGTGTGTGTGTGTGTGTGTGTGTGTGTGTGTGTGTGCGCGAGCGCGCGTGTGTGTCTTCCAGATTGACTGATGAAGCCGAGGCTCTGTGAGCTGTGAGGAGGGCAGACAGTTTCGTTTGGTAGGGCATTTCCTTACAGTATGTCTCAGTGAGGCGGAGAGAGAGAGGGAGCGAAAAAGGATGGAGAAAGAAAGCTTTCATTGAGACATGAAAGAGTGTGTGACGCAAAGAAATAAAAACGTTACAAGACAAAACCAAGCGAAGGAAAGAGGAGGATGGATGCAGAAAGAGTAAAGGAGGGCCAAGGAGTGGGTCGGTGCTGGAGTGGCTCAGAGCCCGGCGGGGAGCGTGGGGGTTGTCCGCTCCGTGCGTGCCGCACACTCAAAACAATTCATGGTCCCGCACGCGGGAAAATAACTGAATAACTTCTGATTTTGATTGAGAAATGATCGAAGGATACAGCGATATTCCTGTACATTTATGCACCAATGTCTGGAACGTCAACGTGCATCATAGCATCGCGCATTGGGCCTATCCAGGTGTCATGTTTCCATTTCTGCTGGAGCCGATAAATACCCCGCGACTACAGCATTGGTCCCGGGATGAATGCCGATTGTAACCTTTCCCACTAAAGACAAAAGCCAGATGTTAGCGGGTGTTGGTGGGTTGTTTGTGCAGTGAGAAAGGGGTAGGAGAGTCCAGTCCAGTAGTTTGGACTGAATTCCCATCAGCATCATCTGCATTAAACTCCTTTCAACAAATTACAGATGTGACCAATATGACGACTGTAGAATATGTTTTTAGCATAAAGGTCAGCAGTGTCAAGTTAATCTAGCACATACAGCCAGGACTGTCATCTCTGGAACCCCTTCTCTTCAGAGATTCACAGGAGAGATTGATGAACCTCGCTGAGACACTGGTTCTGCTAACTCTTGTCTACATTCCCAACCAATAAAGGTGTCAATTGGCACGCTCCCCAGACAGGGACATGGACCTTCACACCAGGGGACAGAACGAAAGACGTCAGGATGGGCATAAGACTCTGTTTGTTATCTGAGGCCAAGACTGGATTGACAAACCCCGTTTCTCTTTGCCTCGCTTTCACCCCTGACTGCATTCTCTCCTGCGATCAAGGCAGACCCCCCATGGGGAGCCTGTCTCCAAGACACGTCTGGAAGGAGAGCCATGAGTAATTTGCATCCGCAATCCCTCTTCTGTTAAGGAGTCTGAATTAATATGAACCAATGCCAAATCCGTCAGTAATTGAAGTAATATTATTTCTGCATATGTTTCTTTGAAAAATGATCCAACTCTCATCGATTTAAATTGACGAAGTTACACGACTTAATTTAAAATGTATTAACCTTCATGTTGCCAGGCTGTCATCTAGTGGCCAACATGTAAAAATTGATTCAACCATCAGTACTGCAATGCCCATTGTGTGCGGTATAATCAGATTAAAGATGATAATTGTATACCATTTGTTAGGAGTGTTGAAATTATGTTTTAATACGTGTCGATTACGCACATTTTAGCATTTTTAGAGCTTATAGAGCTTATTGTGCGTAATCACCGAGTGTCATGACATTTCACTGCATGTATGTATGTGTATGTGTATATGACAAATAATCTCTTGAACTTGGACTGGAACTAATAGTTAGTTAGAAATTGTCTTAATAGTTATTTAGTCACGTTTGGTTTTGAAAGATCACGTGTTTCTTTTTGTTTTTGGTTGTTTGTATGTAAACAAGAGTTGATGTTTTGAAATCATTCATTGGTTTGAACAAAGTGTTGTGTGAAGCTATGTGACTTTTCCATGTAAGGAGTTACATTCCCTAGTCAAAAAGAGAGTTAAAAGAAAAGAGCCATTTTGGGAAGGAAAGATATGCAAACTCCAGCTCCTCATTCCAAGCATTAAAAAGGGGCCTTGGACCAGGTATCGAATAGGCGGGCCTTCACCCGAGTGTCAGAATTTCGAGTTTCAGAAGTCTATGTTTCGCTTAAGTTTTCACGCAATTTCAATTTTGATTGAACTGAGTTTTCTTATTTTCTTCCTTTTATTTTGATTCCTCAAACATTGCGGTTTTTGCAACGTTACATTATTTTCTTTATTGTTTTTTCAAACGATCCACAAAAGATTCAAGCCTAACTGATTAAGTTAGTGTGGTCAAATTAATTTGATTTGACGCTCAACCACAACGAGAGAAGCGCACGGAAGTCAATGCCCTTGAACTCGGAAGTCGTCCGAGCGTCGTATCAGTTCGCCTGGACTGACTCCATGCTCGTGAAATCACGGCCCCCGTAGTACAGTTAACGCCACAAAACCGTTGCTGTCCGCCTGGGAACATTGGACTTCCCCGGACACAATCCAAACCGCAGACCATGGACACCCACAGACGTGGATAAAAATCACAGGCGGACTCGACGAGTGGCCACGACTCCCTGCGGACTTCACTCGGCCCACATAAGCTCTGGAGATCCTCTGAAACTCTCCACCAAGACTCGACGATCCGTAAGACGAAAGGCTTCCAAATCTGCTCTTTGATATGGGTTGATGTATCGAATTTAATTAATTTCCCCTTTAGAGAAGTTAACTGCCCGTAGCGTGTCTCGTTTTATTATTTTGATGAAAGAGTCACATAACTTATGGCCTCACTATTATCTCTCAGTTAAAGTGTGACACCATTTTTAAATCCTATTATTTCATTTATTCAAGTAGATTACCATGATAAAATAAGCCCATTTATTGGAAAGAAGCTGTCTGTCCGTGTTCCTTATGAGATGAACACAGTAGTAAAGGTATGTCTTATGACTGATCAATGTGCAGCAAGAACCGCCATCTCGCACATTCCTAAAATCGTCAGGAGCAGCCAAATAAGTTGAAAAACCTTTATAGAAGGAAAATGTGATTTTTCCAGATTTGTGTTCCTTTGTGTTTTTTTTTTTTCTATCGCTCAACGTATTTTCAAAAACGAGTTTGATTGATAAATAGTAGAAAAATGTTAAACCGTGGAGTTCAATATTCCTGTTGGATAACATGGGGAAACGCAGTTCACTTACCGAGACGCTGAACATCGCTGAACAACGCAGATCGATCGTTTCCTTTAAAGCGACCAGGTGAAGATTATTCCTCCATATTCCATGTGATGTGAAGTCACAATGTGAAACCGTTTTGATATAATTCAACCTTTAAATCTTACATGTTTTACACACAACGGAGACAAAGTTTTGGAGGGGCGTGTCACTGACGTCACCGTCACTTCCGTAAACAAGAAGAGGATCCGGTTTCACTTGTCTGTGAAAACTCTGTGTTGTTATTGATTACGAGAAGCGGATGGAGGAAGATCTAAATCATATCGCGAAGCTGAATCTGACCAGTGCGATAGATCCAAGTGAGTTTAAGCAGCGCACACTGGACTTCATTTTCCGCGATGATAGTCAGTTCTCCGACAGCGACGCTGAATCTGATATTACTCCAGAAGAAGCTGATGACGTGATGAAGTCCGCTGAGTTTGGTGATTTAAAATAAAATAAAATAATTTCACTTTTATAAAACATGTTTATTTTAACTGTTAAATTAAAATATTTTTTAAAAACAAAAATACGTTCAACGTTCCCTCAAAACACAAGAACAAAGCCCATTCAGCAGTATGTTAAGTAGACATGTGGCTTTGGCTACGCCATTTGCATTCTGTGTGCTAGCTGACTGAAGCAAGTCTCGGCGAAACTTTCAAGGTGATTATCTCAGAAACAAGGTTTGCCACACCCTCGTCATTAAAAAGTCATAGCTTTAAAAATATTTGCTTGACTGTTTGGAAGCTCTGATTCTCCACTTTCAAATAATGCCAAAAAAATATCACATATCTATGTCACATATATATATAGAATGTCAGTGCAATACCATAAAGGGTGAAAAATATGAATTTGATTGTGTTAAGATGTTTCTATTCTTTCTTGATTTAAAACTAAAAATGTTCTGCTTTTTTATAGTTTTGAGGAAAAAGTTTTAAATACTGTATGGTTTTGAATAATACGGTACAGTCATCCAATATTAATGCTTTGTTTCAAAGACGTTAAAATATTATTTTGGAAGACATTTAAGCCCTCTCAATTATTCATTATTCATTGGACTTGGAGAGAGCAAAGAGAGGGATTCAAAAGTGGAAGTTGAAATGCCAGACGGAGAGTTACCATTAAAAGTTACCATATTAATACATCAGAATGTCAAGTTAGAAATTAATATACGACAGAATGTTATGGATAAGTGTAAAAATCCCATATCAGAGTAAAGTTTTAAGTTTGTTATTGATACTTTCATGCTTTGATAAACTTTTTATAATTATTATTATTCATGTAATATAATAATTATTATAACAAAATTTTCAGTTAAAATACCTGATATAGTATATATAGATACAGTATAGTATATATAGATTAGTATTTATGTATTAATAATAATAATTATAATATCTTCTGGTGTTCAGTTTAAATATTACTGGAGAACGGTGTTTTAAGAATTATAATCGTCCCTGGGTGACGAAGTAAGTGACTCCATAAGTTAACTGTCTAACTGTTTTTCGTATTTTTCATTATTCTGGCAAAGTAATGGGGACCATGGAGATAAAACATCAATTGAACAGATCCACAGACATTTTCCAGGTAAGACGGTACATACATACAAGCGCAAACGCCTAGTTTGTAATCTCTAATCGCTTCAGAGCGATAGAGTCTACACCGCACACTGGACACCGAATATACATTCAGAATCAGAATCTGAACATTTATCGTAAATAGTATGATGATGTCATAAAGCGTCTTACTGTAAATGTCATCTCGTTCATTTTGTTTACGAAAAGTGGCATGTCAGTCAAGCACGACCACCTGAATGCTTGGGGTCAAATTTGATCCGTTTTTCACTCTGTGGTGTGGTGTGGGGATCGGATGGTTTGAGCCGCCACACCTGACCTGGATCTAGGTGATTGGATCAGGGTGGCTGCATACTAGTTGCTCATTGGTTGGGCTAACGAGCAGCAGGTTAAAACCCCCATCCATACACACACTCAGGATAGAGGAGCCCTGTCATGACATGTTCTACTTTCCCCGGGCGCGTCCACGTATGCTGCCCACTGCTCCTGGCTGTGCCCCCGGAGGAAGGACAAGCCAAGGATGGGTCAAAAGCAGAGAATCCATTTCACCGGCCAGCATCAAAAGCATGTGCATGTGTGTGTGTGTGTGTGCAAGCATGTGTTGTAGTGTGGTGTGTTGCGTGATAAATAAAGACTGTTTCTTCTTTCTTCTTTCTTGCTCCTGGCTAATCCACCTAGCCTCCTCTCTATAATAAACTGGTGTCTACAACCCATTGTCGTCTGTGTCTCTGTGCCAGAGGGCCCTGAAAACGCCACTTGGATGGCGTGTGGCAGTCAGAACTGCTACAGTGGCACCTGAACAGGGACTCTCCAGCACAGGAAAGGGACACAGAAGGGCCATCCGAAGACACCCTGGAGTCACCAGCGGGTCAACGGGCGGCCCCAGCACCAGCCCTCTCCCGACTGGCAGCAGCAGCACCTAGGGGTCTGGCAGAGGACCGGGGGAGAAGCAGCTGCAGGAACCACAATGGGTTATAGTCTGCAGCTAGCTCCTCCACCCAGCAGCAACCGCCAGGACCATCCAGCAGCCCAGCCGCCAGGCCACCCCTCCAAGCAGCCCCCGCAAGCAGCCCGAGGCCCCACTCTCCGGAATGGAGAAGGGGGCAGTCTGTCGTCACCCCGGGGGAAGGAGGCCGGTCGACCGTGCTGCTCCAGGGATCAAGGTGGAAGGGGACCAGTTAATTTTTTTTGGACATTTGTTTGTATAAGTTATGGATACCCTGTTTCAGAATCCGGTGTTTTTATTATTTGTGACCCACCGCAGATTTTAGGTACTTTTGGTGCACGTTCACATAATTTGAAAGTGAGAATCAGAGCTTCAAAACAAGGTGTCAATTGTGCGAATCAAGCAAATATTTTTAAAGCTATGGCTTGTAAATGACGAGGGTGCGGCAAACTGTGTTTCTGAGATAATTACCCTCAAAGTTTTCCGAGGGCACCGCGTCTTGTTTACACAAGTGACGTCAGCTTTCCTACTATGTGTGCTACACCGCCTACACAACAATGAATCCATGTATGTGTATAAAACACATATTAATTAAAGGTTGAACTCTATCAAAACGGTTTAACATTGTGACTTCACATCACATGGAATATGGAGGAATGATCTTCACCTGGACGGTCGCTTTAAAGGAAACGATCAATTTGCGTTGTTCAGCGCTGTTCAGCGTCTCGTTAAGTGAACTGTGTTTCCCCATGTAAAGTAACGGGAATATTTAACTCCACGCTTTAACATTTATCTATTATTTATAAATCAAACTATAACAAACAAGAATAAAGTAAAAACAAAGGAACAGGAATCAGAAATCTAATTTTCCTTCTAGAAAGTTTTTTTTCAACTTATTTGGCGGGTCGTGGCAATTTTGCGCGTGGCAGGCAGACCTGCTACACACTGATTTCTGCTCCATATGTGGATCGATTTGGATGAAACTTGAACCATGAGATGCTTGTGACGTACCGGTTCAAATGACACCTTATGTCGGCCAAATTGTTATGGTTGGACGACTGGGTCAGTGCATCTCTTGTGGGGTGTTCCTGGTATGCAGTCGTTTGTTCCTACCAAAAGCGGTCCAAGGAAAGGCAACCGGTGAACCGGCGACAGGGTCATTGGCGCTCATGGGCTCGTTGATGCACGTGGGGAGCGAAGTCTAGTCCGTCTGGTCCGGTCCCACAGAAGAGCTACTGTTGTACAAATTGGTGAAAAACTTAATGCTGCTATGATAGAAAGTTGTCAGAACACACACTGCATCACAGCTTGCTGCGTATGGGGCTGCACAGCCGCAGACCGGTCAGAGTGTCCATGCTGACGAAAGCACCTACAATAGGAACCTGAGCCTCAGAAATGGACCATGGAGCAATGGAATTAGGTGGCCTGGTCTGATGAATCACGTTTTCTTCTCCAGTATGTGGATGGTCGGGGTTAGAGTCCAATCTGATGTAGCATCTGTGGCATGTGCTGGAGCACAAGCTTGATCCATGGAGGCCCCACCTCACAACTTCCAGGACTTAAAGGATCTGCTGCTAAAGTCTTGGTGCGAGATACCACAGGACACCTTCAGAGGTCGAGTCCATGCCTCGACTGGTCAGAGCTGTTTTGGCGGCACGGGGGGGAGCTACACAATATTGGTGGTTATTAGTGGTGGTTTTAATGTTGTGGCTGAGTGTGTGTGTATGTGTGTGTGTGCACATTTGTCTCACCAGTTCGCTCTGGAGTCGGAGGATTAGCTCGTCCTTCTCCCGCAGCTGTTGCATCAAGGCCTCCTCTCTGCTCAGATCCTGGACACACACACAAAAACACACACATACAAGTTGTGACAATGTGTTTTCTTTTATGTGTGTGTGTGTGTGTGTGTGTGTGTGTTTGTGTGTGTGTGTGTGTGTGTCTGTGTGCGCGCCCGTCTTTGCGATTGTTTCAAGCTTTGCTTCAGAGAGAGTGTGCAATAGAGCTCCTGTGTGATGCAACAGGACGTCGCTCTCCTCCTCCATTCCTCCCGCTTTAGACCCGATGTGCCCTGTAGCGGCAGCAAACACCACTTAACTGTGACCTTGTCCTGTCAGCGGACATGGGCACAGAGAGGGAAGGAGGGGTGGGATGGAGGAAAGGGAAGGAAGGAGGAGGGGAGAGAGACAGGGAGTGGTTATGTATGACAGGAAAGAGAGGGGTAGAAGAGAGGGAACAACAGTTGCAAGTACAGGAAAACAAAGGTCAGAGAAGTGCATAGGGGACTGGGATCGATAGAGAGAGAGAGAGAGAGAGAGAGAGAGTTAATGACGGAAGGAGAGGGAATGAAGTGAGTGAGGTGGTGAATGCAAAACCAGATAAGGGAGAGAGGGAAAACGAATGAAAGTAAGAAAGAGGGAAAGAATAAAAAAAAATCGCCAAATGGAAAAAACGAACAAAAAATAAATAAAAAACAGAAGGTACCCGGAAAGGAACGGCGGCAGTAGAGGTGGGGATGGAGAGAGCAAGGGAGCGAGAAAGAGGGAGGGAAAGAGAGACGGAGGATGGAGAGAGCCCGGGGCAAAGCATGATGGTCTGGAACCGTGGGGAGCCATCTAGCTGAAGGACAGGGAGAGATAGGGCCGCCTCTCCTCTCCCTCTGCCCTGCTCTAATTGCTTTGCGTCTTCCTCTTTGCCACGCCGACCTCGGCCAAACTCAGCACGGTGATGATATGAGATCCAAGGTTTCCCGCGTAAACAGCACGGACGCCAAAACCAGCTTCCCCGCGACAGAAGAGCGGATTAAGTCATTTCATCCATTTCTAAAGCTCCCTGGTCAAACATGGATGTATACAAATTCTATCAATGCTGCATTCTCTGCGTGAGAGGCCGCAGAAGGGACGCCGGAGCCGATTCTGGGAAACAACTTTTCTCGAGCCATTATTTCCACACCTATTTATTGCGAAAGGAAACATCTGGTTTTGTTTGTCTCGTTCGGAGGCGTCTCAGTCCGCCGACGACAGAAATGCGTTCGGAAGAGTGCGCCCGAATGTTCGTCGCAGGAGGCCCGTGATCTTTTCTTGCCTTGTCAACCGTGTCAACCTTGTCAACCGTGTCAACCTTGTCAACCTTGCCTAAAACTCATCGCACGTAACTTCCCCGGGCGCTAGGTGCGATATCGGCCGGATCAGAATGACAACGTGCTCACATCTCGTAATCAAAGTGCAGATGCTGTCACTGTGACAGGTTTTTGACCTTTTTCTTTGGCAGAGATGGATTTTATCATAACCGGCCAAAGATATTATTTTAGTTGGTGCGGATGGGCACACATGCTCTCTGGAGAGGCTCCAGGAGGATGTGCAACCAAATGAATGGATAAAAAAAAAACTTTAAACTCCAACTGGACCCAATTTGCATGCCAATTACTCCATGTGCAAGTCAGAATCAAAATCATAAACAGTTTATTCGGCCAGGTTCATTTACATAAACTACTGTAGGAATTTCTTCTGGTCAGGCTTGGTGCGTTGCAGACCATTAGCATAAATTTTATTTTATTTTTATTTTTTTTAAATAATAATAAAATAAAATGCAATAAGAAAATTGAAGCAAAATAGATAAATACAATTATATATTCAAATTAAAATGAAAGAATCCACCTCCGAGGGCGTGAAGATCCCATTTGGAAAGGCGCAATGGGACTGGAACCCATCACATGCTGTGGGAGTTTCAACAGCAATCTGCCTCAAAACCCAGTTGGACTGGGCCGGCGCTGGAGGCTGTTCTGGACACGCAGCGAGTGAACCAGTGTGTTGTTGGGTTGGGAGAGAGAGAGAGTGTGTGTGTGTGTGTGTGTGTGTGTGTGTGTGTGTGTGTGTGTGTGTGTGTGTGTGTGTGTGTGTGTGTGTGTGTGTGTGTGTGTGTGTGTGTGTGTGTGTGTCTGTGTGTGTGTGTGTGTGTGTGTGTGTGTGTGTGTGTGTGTGTGTGTGCGCGTGCTTTTTTTTTTTTTGGGTTCAAAGCTGCCCTTTCTCTGGCACAGAGAGAGCTTAACACTGAACTCAATAGCTATTATGATCTTGTGGAGACGGTGAAGAGGTCAGACATGAGTGAAAGGAGAGAACACAAAGAGAGCGAGACAGAGGAAAAGAAAGAGGTGGGGGAGAGAGAGAGAGAGAAAGAGAGAGAGAGGGAGAGAGAGAGAGAGAGAGAGAGAGAGAGAGAGAGAGAGAGACTGACAGGCAGAGAGAGAGAGAGACTGACAGACAGACAGAGAGAGAGACTGACAGACAGAGAGAGAGAGAGAGACCGACATATAGTCAGAGAGAGAGACTGACAGACAGAGAGAGAGACTTAGAGAGAGAGAGAGAGAGAGACAGACGGACGGAGGGAGAGAGAGAGAGAGAGAGAGAGAGACTGACAGACAGACAGAGCGAGAGAGAGAGACTGACAGACAGAGAGAGAGAGAGAGAGACAGACAGGCAGACACAGAGAGAGAGAGAGAGAGAGACAGAGAGAGAGAGAGAGACAGACAGACAGACAGAGAGAGAGAGAGAGAGAGAGAGAGAGCGGGATATAAAGAGCAAAAGAGAGACAGCGAGAGAGCGGTGGGGAGTTAAAGAGACTAAAAAAAGAGTGACAAAGAGAGACAGGGAAAGAAGAGAGAGGGAGAGAGAGAGGGAGAGACATACAGAGAGGGGGGATCCTGCACATCTTAAGTTGTTTCTGTTTTTTGTAAATAAACCTCTAATTTTTGCCGCAAACTACCTGCGACTCCTGCGTCTGACGACTTGCTCCCTCACTGGGGAGAGAGGGGAGGGGGGATACAGAGAGGGACAGGGAGACAGACAGACGGGGAAAAAACTGACAAAGAGAGAGCGATGAACAGACAGACAGACAGATAGATAGATAGATAGATAGATAGATAGATAGATAGATAGATAGATAGATAGATAGATAGATAGA
>NC_137203.1:14210320-14252820 GCF_960531495.2 Zeus faber
AAATGCACAGAGAGATGAACTACGATAGACACAAATATATTGGACACGTGTGCATGCAAAACATAAAAATGTGTATGGATGAACACAAAAGCACACACACACACACACACACACACACACACACACACACACACACACACACACACAGACAGACAGACAGACAGACAGACAGACAGACAGACAGACAGACAGACAGACAGACAGACAGACACACACACACACACACACATACACACACACACACACACACACACACACCATCGCTGTTGCCCTCCCCCGCATTTCTCTCCCCTCTCTCCCATGGCGCAACAAAAACTCTGCTGCCACCCAACTAAATCCCTTTTCCAGAGCAAAGCCTGTCAAAACCCTTCCCCTGGTAAAACTAAAGCTCGCTCGCTCTCTCTCTCTCTCTCTCTCTCTCTCTCTCTCTCTCTCTCTCTCTCTCTCTCTCTCTCTCTCTCTCTCTCTCTCTCTCTCTCTCTCTGCACAGATAAATAAGTCTCAGCCAGATGCCACAGCTCTGATGGACGAGGCTGACAGAGTGGGGCCATCAAGGCAGAGAATGGCTCCCACTTTCTTTTACTGTGGAACTATTTTTTTAGTCGTTGTCATCTGTTCTCCTTGATCCCATCCGGTTTTATTGAGCGGAAAACTGCTGTTTATTGTTTTTCGTGAGGGGGCTCACCTGAGGAAATCCCAGGATCAAAGGAAGATTCGGGTTTTATCTGTTTGTAATCACGGATGAGCGGTTGTGCTCTGCTGAGCAGTGGGGGTAAAAAAAAAAAAAAAAAAGCAAAGTTGACTTGATAAATTGACTTGATAACCATGTTAAAGGCAGAGCTTGGTAAGACAATATGTATTCAAAGTGCTTGACAATATACGCTTATATTTCAAACTGCTGGCACACTGCACGGAATAGATGCCACACTTGCCAAGTCATCCTAAATCATCGTGTCATTTGGCAATACTCAAAAAAAAACACTCAATACATAAACCCTTGCATCTCATTATGTTTATGGTCTAATAATACGTTTAGCAACTGTAGAAGATTAACAGCGTACACGTGTCTCCTTCGCACGAAAAGACAATTGAAATATTTACAACAGCGAACAGGAGCATGTCACTTTTAAACTTTAAATGGCGCTCCTGCCATTTTTCGATTATCTGGCAGACAAGGAGTTCCCACTGTTCCAGCGGCTAAATGTCATGTCTTCAGGATGTGATCACATGGGTGTGTGGGTGGGGGCTGTGGCTGGGTGGATGTTGAATCAGATTGTTGATATTGTATGTTGTCCAGGGCAAGAAGTAATGTTAAAACAACGAAAAATTTGTATATCTTTGCATAACATCAGCCGTCCCGTTTCGACTTTTGAATTTGCATGCATCTCCATATGTTTTGTTAACTCATATATCTGCATGCCTTCCCTCTGAACGAACGTGTGTACATGTATGTCAGTGCTTGAGAGGCCTTATTAAGGCACAAAGAGCTTCTCCCGCCCAGCCACTGCAGGACGCTTTTGATGAAGCGCAAAGTGCGTGTTTGGGCTCCTTCTTCTATGAGTGCACAAGCGTCACTCGGCGACGCCCACACCGTCCTCAGAAAGCACTCAGCCTTCATCTATATGCAGAACACACCATAAACTGCATTTCACAAAAGCCTCGTCCAGGTAGGGCCAGGCGATAAGTCAACATTATCTTTTACCATCTTCAGCGCTATTGTATCATCATGAATTATTACATCGTCGTGTTTGCACAATTCCGTCGACTAAATTATCATCGGTGAGAACGTACGACCCTGAGCATTGTCACTATGTGACGACCGAAATATTAGTTTTATTTGAGGAGAAAAAAAACAGCGGTTTTAGTCCGATATAATCTTTTCACTACAATACAGCTCAGCACGATGGGTCTCAATTGAGAGTTTTTAAACAGGAGATAATGTGATTTGTATCGTTATTGTGTGAAATTCCATACCATAATAAATTCTGCCATCTGGGCCCTTATCTACGAGGCCTCTGGTGGCTTACCTTAAGTGGAAGGGACTTTTCACTGCAAGGGCTGATGGGAAGGGACTGCAGGCTGCTGGCAGGACTGGTCTCCGTACTCTGGAAAAGAGAAGAGCAGAGAAAGAGATATTGAAGATATTCTTAAAAAATAAATAAAGACAAATGTTTGTGTCATACTGCCCTGTCAATTCAATGTGTTTGAAAGTTATGAAAGAAACATTCATCAATCATAATGATTGTCATTTCTTTGCCCAACCATAGTTATGACTGAGGTGTGGATCCAAATTGGCCATTTTGAATTGTGCGCCAAACTAGCCAATTAAGAGCAGCATCTAGCTTCAGATGATTTTTATTGTTTTTTTTAATACCACCATGGGCTTTTTAACTTGCTTTGTGTCCCCTTTCCTCTGGCCTCTTATGTAACCTCTGTGCTTTCTAATGCCAGCTGAGATCAGTCACATCACGGCTCTTCAGCTTGACACAGGTGTCTAATGGGCAGGGAGCAAGGGCAGCTAAAAGGGGTTTTCTAGGACACACACACACACACACGCACGCGCACACACACACACACACACACACACACACACACACACAGACACACACGCACACATACACACACGCACATACACACAGAAATGTTAGGCCAGCGGCTGCACTATGCATTCATGCACTGTATGAACACACAAAAATGCAGTAATATTTAAACACACACACACACACACACACACACACACACACACACACTTGTGCGGGGGCTTAAGATGGGCTGAGTACAGATGGGGGAGCATCCTCATCTCATGACATAATGAATACTCTATGAAGAAACGCTTAATGATGGCAGGAAAGGTGAAGGAATGACAGGGCCCGTTTATTGAGCTCTGCTGCCCTCTTGCAGCACGAGTGAATGGATGAATGGAGTGTTTACTGTATCTCTGAGGTGATAGCCACGTAGCAGTCATCCGTCTTATCACTCCACGCACTCCACTCTGTAAACAAGTGACCTCTTGTGTTGAGTGAGAGAATACTACTCAACGTTGAATACCGGGTCCGTATTGAAGACGTTTTTTGAATCTGTTTTCTTACGTCCAAGTGTTGAGAAGGCTGAGAGCGCAAACTGTCCAGCCGCAAATGTATTTCTTTAGCTGCCCTTTAAAGAAGCGTAGCTCCCTATCAGTCTTAAAGGTGTACCTTGGCGTCAGGCCCTAAATATGTCAGTGATGATCTATGCGTTTCCCTACGTTGTTACACAAGCGCGCGCCTGCACGCACACACCCGCACCCACCCAACACACACACACACACACACACACACACACACACACACACACACACACACTATCCCACAAGCCTTAATGCACAACTGTCCCAACAATTAGATATGGTTCTTTCTAAAACCCTTTCAAGGGGGGGGACTGCCTGGGAGTGAAGGATTTAATGACTTGGGCTGCCCAGGAGCGTGTTGTCCAAAGATGATGAATGACTTACAAAGAAAAACAGAGTTTAATATAACCCTTTGATCACATTCACACATCAGTATAATCAGGAAATGAAACTCTTAAAATAAGTGAGGGCTCCTCCCTTTGGCGTTCTGCTTATTTCAAGGAACACCCCTTCCACAGGATGCGGGGAGACAGACGGTACGACACACAAAAGACCGGGGTCGAGGGAACAGAATGGAGGAGAAGAAAAGCGGAAAAGGAGGAGAAAATCAAAAAAGGACGAGGCCAAAGGACAAACGAGACGAGTTAGAGAGAGGCGAGACCGGAACAGGGGAGAGTGTTTCGACACGGGAAGGTCGAGGTAATGGCATGCAAAGCAGGGAGGCGTGCCAGGCCGGCCGCTCCTCGCTCGGCGCCCCGCGCTGGCCCGACAGAAAGAAGCAACATCTTCAAGTTCATGAAAGCACAAGAGGCACAAAAAGGGCAAAGCACCTCCTCCACGTTCCGCTGTTGTCTCATTCGCAGGCTCCTCTCGGTCTCAAGTAGTGGATGGGGGGGGAGGGGGGTCGATACTCAAACGCCGAGAATTATTATTATTTTTTTTACTTCTGTTCGGGCCATGTCCACACATGCGGATACATTTAAAAGAACGCAGTTTTTGTGGAAAACATTTTCCGGTCCACTCAAGCATTTCACAGCGCTCTCCCAAAAAGTTTCGCCGTCCGCGCCGTCAGCCGAAACGCCATGAATGCCGCTTCCATTTCTTCAACACGCGCGAGGAAAACCCGCAGCAGCGGCGGCAGCGGCAGCGGCAGCAGCAGCAGCAGCAGCAATGGGTGAAGTTTACTTTGTTCACAGGCGCGGGGAAGCAGCGTTATCGTGACGCACTCAACGTCTTGAGTCATTTAAGATTCTCGTCACGTCCAAATTAGGAGACAAACAGAGAAAACACTTTATTCATCCCCGGAGGTGAATTCAGGCGTTTACAGCGGCAGCGGCAGCGCAGTCGGCGATCATAATATGCAGACACGACGCTGTATGGACGGCATTCCGAAAGTTGGACAGGCTTTTAACTTTTAATGGAGACGCGGCAAACTAATTTGATTACTTGAAAACAGGTAATTAAAGTGACCGGCAATGACCACACGTAAACAAAGTGGTCGGGCGGCCGTCGCTCGTAGGACGTGATGACGTCATTGTTTCGAAAAGCTACGTGTGGGTGGAAGTTTTACGGCAGTCAGATGAGAAAGACAAGTGTGGTAACACTTGGTGTGGCGCGTACAGAAACGCCATATTATCGTATGGGGACCCACGTATTGTGACAATATCGTATCGTGAGATCCCTGGCGATTCCCACGGCTCGTCTGAAGCGTCTCCACTTCCCCGTCTCTAGAGTTGGTCTCTTACAGCAGTAAATTCACGTTTCTAAACGATAACGGGTCCCAGTTTAACTCAAGTAATTTGGAACTGATGGAAAGAAACAAAAATAAACATCTAAAAGAAGACGTCCAGCGTCTCTCTTCATTTACTGAGAATCCGCAGAAGGCCTGACTGAAGCAGAAGAGGAAAAACCGGCGGCGGGAGGGTACAACGGCATACACTGTTACAGTGGCTGCCAGGAAGAATCTGCATGGCTTTGTCTTCTTTGCTCCAGAAAATAAATGTAGAAAAAGAAAAAAAAAACGGAACAAAGACAGAAACACAGGAACACAAGCAACGCGGCGAAATGCAGCGAGGCCTGCGTCCCCTCTGAGTGGATTACAATTCACAGTCTGATCTTAACCGCTGGCTTTGATCTTAGCACTGAGAGATACTAATGGCAGGGTGTTAGGGACGGTCTAGTCATGCTTTTATCCGTGCGTTTGTGTGTTTGTGTGTGTGCATGTGTGTGTGTGTGGGTGTGTGTGTGTGTGTGCGCGCGCGTGTTCATGTGTATGCACGGGTCTTAAATTGCTGTATTTGGAGAGGCCAAGTCATCCGCGCGGAGGACAGGAAAATAGCAGCCTGGCAGACCTAATGGGTTTCCTTCACCACGATCTTCATTTCAAAACGCTGCGATTCCTTTATGGACGCACACCGTGTACAAATTCTCCAAAATTAAAAACCACCTGTTGTCCCTCGTTGTGCCAAAAACACAGCTTGGTTTTTAAAATCAAGGTTTCAGGACTGCTCCACCACTTTAATGCAAGGAGAATGCCAGCAAACGGTAGGTATTAGTGCTGTAAGAGCACAAAAACACACAATTTATTACACAACATGGGGTCACGGTGGGGTATGTTTTTGGAAGGCAGGTAAGGGGGAAAATGAGAAATGCACATTTCCAGGGACGATCCCGGTTGCCATTTAACAGAGCTGACTCCCATTCACTGCTCTTGTCCCTTCTTTAATGTATTTCCCTGTGAAACAACAATGTTCCCAAACAGGGACGTGAACGATAAGCTTCTGCAAACTCTTATTTGTTTGGGTTCAACATAGTGATGACACTGGCTCAGTTGACAAATATATTCTGAGGAATTGCCAAACTCAGAGCTGTGAACATTCAACGACTCTTTACAAAGCAAAGCTGAAATTGTTTATAAATTGATTTGAATTTGCACTAAAACTAATTTCCGAGGCCATTTTGGACTTTGCCAACAAGTGATAATCATGGCTGCTAAACAATGGTCCGAGCCATCTTGACTTTGCCCTTCCACCTGTTCTGTTGTTCTCTCAACAGGTCGCTGCGAGGTTTCTAGCCAAAATAAATACTGTTTCACATATTTGAACAACGCGTGTTAGGAAATAATACTTTGCCTTGTTGACTCAGGTGGTTATGTTTGCTTCATAATTCAAACACGGTCTCCTCAGTTCTAGCTGTGGCTCGTGAAATGTATTGTCCTGGGTTTGTTGGAGCTGGGGCGGCAAAACCAATTTTTTTGGTGATAGAGTGACACGGTGCATCTTTGACTGACGGCTACTGAAGGGATGGTGTGATTTGAGCTGCCACACCTCTCTTGGGTCCAGGTGATTGGGCCCGGGATCAGAGGCGGCTGTGCCCCTGTTGCACATCAGAGCCATCGATGAGCACGGGTTAAATCACCCATCCCCACACACACAAAGGAGAGAGCCTCTGTCATGACAAGTTTCCATCTGCTCCCGGCTTGTTACATCTTGCTACTCCCTACAATAAACTGGTGTGTTTGCAACATCTCTATGTAATTGGTCCGGGATCAGGGTGGCTGTACGCCCGTTGCTCATCAGAGCAATCAACGGGCAACAGGTAAATCACCCATCCCCCCCACACACACGAGGAGAGCCTCCGTCATGAAGTGGTGTGTTTGCAGCATCTCCGTCTGCGTCTCTGTGCGGGAGGGCCCTAAAAAAGGCCACTCGGGTGGTGTGTGGCAGACGGAACAGCCACAAGGGGTTTGGCAGCAAGACGATGACGACGAAGGATGACGAGGATGCTGAACTGACTCAATCCATCACGGTGCGACTGTGATACAATTAATCGAGTTGAAGGATAACTTGCTAGGTCTATTCTATTGTAAAGCGTTTGAAAGGCACGGGAAATTGCATGACTGTAAACGGGGGCCATTGAATCAGATCCCTGATTTTAGCAGTTCGGCCGAGTGTGATGATTGCAACGAGTGATTGGCTCACTAATCAACCATTGCAAGTAATCACATCCATAAATGATGTGGATGTAATGTGACCGGTTCTCTCCTTTCCACTCGGCATTGGCTTAATAGCCTCAAGTCAAACTTCTGTGTTAATTACACCCGAGCATTTTAATATCTGAATAGACATAATGTGAAAATTGTGTGTCTGTGAGCGAGTGAGCGAGCGAGTGAGCGAGTGAGTGAGCGAGTGGGTGTGAGTGTAAGAAAAAAAAAAAATGTGCGAGGTGGCCTGGCCTCAATAGTCATTGATTGAGTCAGGTAGTGATGCAAACACTTTTCCAGGCTACCCTCCCTCAATGCGGCTGGATTTTTTCAGAACCAAATCAGAGTACCATCTCTCAACCCGGCGAGATACGAGTCTTATCTCGATATGTTTCAGGCTTCACAGCAGGTTTTATTCCCTTGTGGTGCAGACCACTTTCCGAGTCGTACAGAGAGAGTTTATCAATACTGTGCACCTGAAGAACTGACATGTTGCCGTTGTTCGATGATCTAACATCCGGGCTGTTTATCCACACTGTGTTCTCAAACAAGGAGAATCCGTCCTTTCGCCCGTCATGTTTCCCTTCATAATGGCATTGTTGTCAAAAAAAAACAAATGCTGTCATATCAGCGTCAATCCATTGAACAAAGCCAACAACTGATTTGTCCTTGATAATTTGGGCGGAGTGAGAACAAACAGTTCAACGTTTTTTGTGTTTCATCCAAGCTTTCATTTGGATCCAAGCTTGGCAGATGTCAAAGAGTTGACAATAATACCAGTAAACACAAGGGAATGCAGTTTATTGATTAATAGAGTACAGAAGGTTGACCTCCTTAAATGATCTAGTATAGATCTTTTGGTTTGCCTCACGTTCTGTATCATGTTTGGTGGGCCTGAATCTGTGTGTGTGTGGGTGCGTGCGCGTGTGTGCGTGCGTGCGTTTGGCGCGCTAACTCGTCCGACCTCCTGCAGCGTCCGTCGCAGTCGGAGCAGCAGCGTCTTGACAGCGGTGCAGTCTTGCTGCATCAGTCGGAGAGGCAGCGCCTCCAGACCTGGGATCTGGAGCTCGTCCTCCTTCCCCAAACCCAGACCTAAGCTCCAGTCGGCGGGCAGCAGGCTGGTGGGACGGCAGAGCTCTCTGGACGACAGGAGAGAGAGCGAGAGAGAGAGAGAGAGGGAGAGAATAAAAACTTTGACTGAAAAACACCAACTATATTAACTTATATATCAACTTTCTATTTTACATAAATTTGGTTACATCAATTTTACATTGCGGATCCTTTCTGCGTTCCTGCCAAATGAAACGAGTTGACGATTAGAAGCTGATTGCATGTTCTTCTCCGTATTCTGAGTGATACAGGGCGCCATCGCCGTTTCAATTTCCCCAAACATGTTGGTGAAAATCCACATCGTCCCCAGGCCTCTGCCCTCCCACCCACCTCTCTCCATGAACTACAGAATAACACTGAGCTCATCGCGACGTATCTTTGCTGATGGAGATAATTCATAATTCTGTAAATGCCAGAACCTAATTATTATTTTAGCCATAAATTTTAACCATGTTGAATAGTTCCTGGGGCGTCCTCCGATGAGCTTACTGTGGTGTGTCTGTCTGTGTGTTTTATAAATCAAGTTTGCACCGCCTTTCATTTCATTTTTATTAGATGAAACTCAAATTCCACAAAATGAAATGTTCGGCAGACGATGGGGGGATTATTATGAAAAGAGAAGCCGGGATGGAAAGAAGGGGGAAGGCTGGAGAAGGATTTGGAGAATAATGGGGCCAGTCACCGGCAACATAGCAAGTAGGTCTACGTCCTTAATATTTTAATGAGCAATTTTATTAGTAGTAGGTCTAGTTTGGATGATTAAAAACAGCAGGCTAACACACACACACACACACACACACACACACACACACACACACACACACACACACACACACACACACACACACACACACACACACACACACACACACACACATCAAATGAGATAAACCACACAAACATCTTCTAACAAATCTTAACATCATTACAAATTCACATCGACTCCTCATGGTTAAGAATTTATTCATTCTAATCCGTCAGAGCAGCATGTGTCGGCAGAAGCGCATGTTCCCCTTTTCCTGATTACATGTTCCAGGGCGTGTGCGTGTTTGTGGTAACAATGAACTTGAACTTGAACTTGAACAAGCGTTTCAACGTTTGATAAAAATATTGGTACATTTAAATCGCTCTTAAATCTTAAATCTCTCTTCAAGAAACTCGAGTGAAGATAATGATTTCAATACAGTTGCACTGTGTTTCCCTGACAATAGGATTAAAAGGGACAAATTCACAAAGGGATTGCGCGGCTTTTGCGGTCGCTAAACCAGCGCAAATAACAGAAAAGCACCCGCTGACGGTGAATTGCACCGCAAACTGCGCTGCCACGCAAATAGCATCTTGTGAGCCAGTGCTATTTGCACGTGTTTAAATTAGCTTTTATGCATACATTTGATGCAAAATTGGCCCCTTCCTTTGCAAATGAGCCTCGTTGAAAATAGCGTCCAATTCATAATTCTGGCGCAAATAGCCACATGCAATTAGAGGGATTAGAGACCTGGTGGTATTTATTTTGCCACATGGATAATTGCGATCAGACGCAGCAAAACAAGGGCAAATTGCACTCAGCAGCAAAACTTTATTGGTGTGTTTGCGCAAGGGATGCAACGGTACAAGGTATGTTATTGAACAGTTCGGTATAACGGTATTAAGTTCACCGCACGGGCGTGGTGCGGCATAAGTGCATGCTTCCTATTAAATCCACTCTTGGAGCTCCACTGTGCGGGGTCCGCACGGAGATGTGCGTCATTTCTCTATTTTAGCGCGAGCGGTCTATTATTTTTTTTCAACTGTGCACGGCTACGCATGCCTTTTCAAAAGAAACACAACATAAAAACTACATAGGAACGTTTTTGTACAGAGTGCAATCAATCAAGGTGTCCAGTCGGAAAATAACCCCCTGGGATGGCCTCGTCTCTGTTTATTAGAAACTTCTCTTCAGACATTCTCTCTCGCTTCCATTCACACGTACCAGGCGCTTACCTCACTTCCCTCTCTCCTTTCCTTCCACACTCTGAATCTCTGCCGGGAACCCGTCCCCTAGACACCTGAGCCTATTACACACTATCCTGGACATCTCCCCTCCAATCAGATGAACTTATGCAAATTATAACCTACCAATGACCTTGAACCCCCGCCTCCCCCCTCCCCCCACACTGTTACACACACAGCGTTACACTAGTATGGCAGACTGCTATAAACTTTTTTTTTTTACATTTTTCCAGCTTTTACATCCAGCCCAGCAGCAAATTCACTGGAAAAAATACCTCGAAGAGACAAATTCACAAAGCGATTGCGTGGCTTTATTGGCCGCTAAACCACTGCAAATAACAGAAAAAACAAGTGTCGAATTCACAAAAAAAAAACCAAAAAGTGAAATGCATCGCTAACTGTGCTCCCACGCAAATAGCGTCTCGGTGCGCTGGTGCTATTTGTGCGTATTAAAAATAGGTTTTATGCGTACATTTGGGGCAAAATTTGGCCCCTTTCTATGCAAATAAGCATTGTTGCAAAAACATCCAATTCACAAACACCAGCGCTCATAGCCATACACAGTAAGAGCGACGCTATTACCATCTTCGTTTTTTTTTTTTTTTCTTTTTCTTAAATATAAAGATACCGACACCGTATCGTAAGCATGGCCCCGCACCCCTAGTTTGTGCTGGCATATCAGTACCACAATATCTTTTGTGAATTGGCCATGAAGACGGTGCAGATAGGGGGCGCAAATTGATGCGCAATTCATGGTGCTAATAGTGGCCACAATCCATTCTTTGTGAATCCGCCCTTGAGTCTTGACATAGAAAATCAATAACTAAAATGGGCTTCTTTCATCTGAGAATGAAATCACAACAAAAGATCATTGATTTTGCAAGTCCAAAACCAGTTTGTGACAACCAGAAAGTTTTCTTTCTTGCCATTCATGTATCGATTATCACTCTTTCTGTAAAGTTCTCCCAATATTGTCACTTTCCCTGCTTCGGATCAGCGTTCGAGAATTGGTCCCACGGCGAGGCCATTCTGGTTCCCAGTCCGATTTGAGTCTCAGATATTCTGAAAAAAAGTGTGTGGTGTTCAGCTGATGGGTGCTGGAGTGGCTCGTAGAACGTGCCCCTTGTCAAGTGAACCAACATTAAACTGCTGAAATGTTCTCTACCCTCTGACAGGCCGTCTCCACTAAAACATGACCCATCAGCATTGGCCGTCATTCTGAGCCTGTACGGGATCAGTGCTGCAGTGGGTCGTATCGCTCCCTTGTCGGACCAGTTCTGGTTATTGGTGCCTTTGGTTGAAGCAATGTGTCATGAAACGGTATCTATATCTGTGTTGCTGACCATTCTCTCTTTAGCAACCTCTAATGCTGAAGCAGCTTTGATCATATCGAGGCTCCGAGCACTCTGGCAACGGCGACCTCTCTCTTTTTGTCGATTGCAGCTTCTGGGTTTCTCAGATGAATGTTGAGGGGACCTGCTGGGGCGCTGCCCCGCAAAGCCTCTGCAGCCTGGGCACAAAGGCTCGGCGTGCACTTTCCCCGCCCCGCGTGAGGTTTCCGTTAACGCCTTCTTTCTATGTGGCTTTCTTTCCATCACCGGCTTCCCCCCGAGGGAGCGCCGGCTCCGGCATGCCTGCCAATTTGGACGTCTCCGACAGCCTAGGGTCCTGGGCGCGGTCGCACCGACGGCATCGGGGGAATCTGAGCTGCCTCCTCAGGCTGACTGCCATGCCGGTGTGTTACGGCAACAAGGAGAATTGAAGCGGTTCTGGTTCGGGAGACGAGCCGGCGGTGGCTGTGAATGCTGCCCAGATCTGACAACAATCGTCATCAAACCCCATGTCATTCTGACAAGGTTTGTTTGTACTGCACTGTACAAACCACTGTACAAAAGAAAAAGCTATGACCTTTAATGGTGAGGAGGAGCGAGGTGGAATTCCCGCTGCTACCGAAATTATTGGGCTTGAATATACGAACGATCTTCCGTCTTCAAATGGAATTGTACCGTTTCCAACACGTTGTTTTTTGTTATGTTCGTACACCCTGGAGGCAGAACTGTGGCTCCCCCAGAAAATGACATGAATACAGAGAGTTCCAATAAGTATCAGATTTGATTTAGAAAGGCTTTCCACGGTAAACTCATCAACACATTCTTGACTTTTTATTTATTTATTTATTTATTTATTTATTTATTTATTTATTTTCAAACGGCTCCATCTCAAAAAAGTAATGTATGTAATATAATATGCACGCTTCAATCACTCACAAACCTCAAATCAAACTCAAAATGAGGTTACCGAGAGCAAGAGAGCCATGGGAAATGAAGCCTGCGCTTTTTCAGTTGGCAGGAGTCCTATGCAGCTCTCATTTTGTCTGGCATGTTGCAGGCAAAAAGCTGACGCTGTCGGAACAATGAGAATTCTCTAACGCGGCGCAAAAGGTCAGCAGTCTTTGATTGTAGACTTTTGCACTATGACGTTTCTGCTCCGCACCCTTGGTACTATTCACTCACTGTCCAAGTTCAAAGCGAAGAATTGCGAAAGGCGTCCGCGGCTCGATTAAAACCACCAAAACAGAAGTTGGAAACCATCTCAACCAATCGATAAATTGATCGAACGCCAGCGTATGAAGCCAGCTGTTGCAATGACATTTCTATATCTGCCAGCTTGCAATATCATAACAGATTGACCACTGGGGGCTGCATGGCCCAGCATTCTTTATGACATTTTCAAAAGGTGACCGTTGAAATACCATCACGCTGCATGAAAACTACTAGACACGTTGAAAGTTTAGCACATCCCCAGAATGGTATGAGAGGAAGGACAGAGACACAGGCACAAACTCCTGATCTGATCTTTAACCACAAAGACCCCCGTTCACTTTGACTGCAGATGGCCATTTGGAAGTCGAGATCAGAGCGATACACACAGATGCACATGTTGTCACTCACAGCAAGACGGGTTGACAGGGAACCCCCTCGCCGGACAATTTTCATTATTTTCAATTCCGCCCCCGTCAGGATTTGGCATAGCAAAGACGCAGCCCCTCCAAGGATTTCCTTACAATTTTACAACACTTTAAATCAAAGGGGAGAGTGTACCGCCCTCATTTGTTTTGTTTTTTTTCCCACATGGATCATTGAGATTGGACGCAAAACAAGCGCAAACTGCACTCAGCAGCAAAACCTTATGGGCGTGTTTGCGTCATGTCATCAGCGCAATCTTTTGTGAATCGGACCCTGAAAACGGCGCGGATGGCGCGAGCAATTCACGGTGCCGTTAGCGGACCTGCGATCCATTTCTTTGTGAATCCAACCCCCAAGTGTATCCAAATTTGGAAAAAATAAATAAAATACTACAACATTTTTTGGCCGAACAAAACTAGGACTAAAACACCACCCCGAGTATAGCGCAGGCAAAAAGAAGCACTCTTGCCCTCGACACTGTACTCCCACCCACTCTCTCCACCTCCTCTCTTTTTCCACTCACACCTTCTCTTACCCCTTTCCATGTCGCCCTCCCACGCTCCCTCTGCTGTTACTTCTCCTCTCGCTCCGCTCCATAGCTGCCATCCCATTTTTCCCTTCCCCCTGCCGCCCCCTCCCCTCCTGACCCCCTGTTGCCCCCCTCATCTTTCTAACACCCCTCCATCCAGCACCAAGCCCTGATCAAAAGCCTCCATCTCTCCCTCGGGATTTCACCAAAACTCCTCCGACAAATGTCAGAGGCACCTGCTGCGTTGGTTTTTTTTTTTTTTTTTGTTATTTGTTTATTTTTTTGGGGGGAGGGGGGGGGGTTTGATTGTTTGTTACTTGTATTTTTGTTTGTTGTGGTTATTTTTTATCTTTTTGGAGGAGATGTGAGCTTTGTCTCTCAAGTAGCTGCAGATCTTTCAGCTTTTGTTTATCCTCCAAGCAGCCTCCTCCACTCGGAGTAAAACTTTATCTGCTTCTTTCTCTATTATTTGTTTTTTTTGTTTTGCCGCCCCTCTATCTCTCAGCGGGATGCGACGCAGAGTAAATAAATGACACATGATCAATCACTGTGCTTTGCCTCTGACAGTATGTGTCAAGTGGCTCGGCGTAGCACCACAAAGAAATTCCCATCTGTCTCCTTCGTCAGTGATTCGTTCATTTCTCTGCCTCTCTCGCCTCCACCGGGGTTTTGTTTGTTCTACCCAGACAACAATAGCGCACGTTGTAACACAACACATCCAATCCCCGGCGCGGCAGGTGAATTCTCTTGAATACTCTTAATATTCTTTCTCCTCGACTGTTACAGGGATTGGCCCAGAGCACCGTGTTAAACCCTCAGAGGACTCCCGTGGAGCCGCACCGTGGCCGACAAGAGGGAGCCGCGGCGCTGCCTAGAACTGGAGGATATCTATCCTCAGGCACCACTTATCCAAAAGAGAATGCTTTCAGTCCTCTCTTTCCGAGGTGTGGTTACACTCGTGTAAAGGCAATGGTCTTAATAATCAATATAACTCCGGAGGGATTGCTGTTATACTGTACAGCTGGGATTCAGGCTGAAGGCGTCACATATGCTAGGGAGCTCGCATTTTGAGACCATCACTATAATCACAATGTGAGAGTAGTCTGGCATACCGGGCAAAAAAAGAATATATATATATATATATATATATATATATATATATATATATATATATATATATATATATATATAAAAAGGAAAATAAAAGAAAGACAGCTTGGTTGAAGATTGTGTATGCATGTGTGTCTATGAGAGGGAGAGAGAGAGAGAGAGAGAGAAAGAGACAGACAGTGTATGTGTACTTGCAGCTGAAATCCCATGGTGGCTGTAGTTCCAGGAATTAAACCATAACAATAAAAACAAAATATAGACACACACACACACACACACACACACACACACACACACACACACACACACACACTCTGCCTGCACCCACCCACGCACACCTGAGAGAGCAGAAATTGTGGCTGAGTCTGTTGAGCAGTGATGGATGTGGGACAGGCAGGGAGGCTGTTCCTCTAGCCTGGGTCATCTGTCTTTTGACTGTCATGAGCTGATAGCCATGCCACACTCATTCCCTGGCTCTCAAACACACACGCACACGCACACGCACGCACGCACGCACGCACGCACGCACGCACGCACGCACGCACGCACGCACGCACGCACGCACGCACACACAAACACACACACACACACACACCTCCAATGGCTTATATGTCTGTGAGGACATGGAGTATAGACTGTGTAGGCAATGAATCAAAAGACCGCAAGTTCCATCGCTGGAAGCCAAGTAACATTACACCATCTAGTGGCTGAAACTAACACTGCGGGGTTAATATGGTTGAATACCTGGATTACAATACAGGTACTCCTCACTTAACGACCAAGTTCTGTTCCTAGGACCAGGTCGTTAAGCGAATTGGTCGATAAGCGAGGACCCGTGTAATTTCACGGTAAGGGGGCGTGGCCATTACGAACGCTAGCGAGGTGAATACTGACAGACTGCGGGAACCAGACTGAGACTGAGAACGGTGATGAGATGAGATGTAGTATTGTGGTATTGTACGCAGTGTACAATACAGACTGGTCAGAGGGCTGGACATAAGTCTGAATGGTTGTCCAACAGGGAGGCCGTTAAGTGAGGAGCACCTGAACAATGAAATGCTGTTGCAGTGTTCGTTCAGCTAGTCATTGTCGATGAGGTAGGCAGCAGGGGAATGCAGGGGAAAATCAAAAGCACAAACAGGAAGAGATGTGACTTTTTGTGGCTATATATACAGCATATACACGTTTTTTCTCTTCTATTCCGCTCTTCCGCCGTTTTATTTCCTCCCTGCACCATTCCTCTCATTTCCCATCTCACTTCCCTGCTTTCACCATGTATACAGTATATGCTCTGTCTTTGCTTCCTCTCTCCGGCTATAATTTGTCTGTTTCTCCATAGCGTATTTCCCCTCTACCTTCTCCTTCTCTAGGGACCTCTCCTCACCTTTTGCCCCTTTTCCTCCTGAGTCACCCCCCCCCCCCCCCCTGCACGCCCTCCTCTCCGAAAGCCATTTCTCAATAGCGGCATTAAAAGTGATCCATTTCACCGGCCTGGAAAAAAAGAAAAAAGACAATTATCTGCCTTTTTATGACTTCCATTATTTTACCACTCAGACAGAGTATTATCGCTGGGCCATTGGCTTCGGCTCATGGCACTGGCACAGACGTGTAATGCACACGCACATGTGGTACTTAAATATTTAGGTTTTATGTAATGCTTCCTATTTGGTGAGTTTGCACAGTGCCATTTAATTACTGCTGCTCAAAAGAATGATATGCCTGAAGAGTATTAGTGGGAGCGGCGGCGAAGAGGTACCGACTCCATCCACGTCAATCAGCACCATAAGAACCTGCACTGTCTCCGTAATAATAACAGTAAAGGCTGCATAAACACGCACACACACACACACAGCGCACACACATACACACACACACACACAAACACAATCACAGCTTTCAGCCGCTAAATTACGGCTAAATCAGTTGAAGTGTTGAAACGTAACCTTTACGTTGCATTCACATGGAACGTGGTCGACGGGAGACGACAAAATGCACTTTCTGAACAGCACGGGGGAGCGATGGGGGGGGGGGGGGGGTACCACAGCAAAACGTGACGATATGTTGCTATGGTGACGTCGGAAGACTCCAATAAAATATAGTTAACTAAATTATTTTGCGTCTGTTATAAGATATAATAATTTTAGTAATGCATGTAGCTGTAAAAATGCAGCTTACCATTAATATTTTATTAATTTAATATTTTAAATTAATGTTAAATTCCCCCCCAAATGTATTGTCCTTCATAGTTGGTTAACATTATAGAGGCCAGCTATAAAACATTGAGTGCATCTATAGAGATGTGTTTCCTGGTAGTGATCAATGATCTGTTAGCTGAGAGTGATCAATAGCTGTTCACCTGGTTTCCAATGGCAGAAGCCCTTCTTTTATTATTAATTATTCAAATTTAATTATTATTATTATATAAGTAATAACCTGGAGCTGCCATATCGCCGGACCAACCATGACAAATCCTCCATCTGCGTCCTCGCTACAAGCACCAAACAGACTCCGTGCAATTAATAAATAACAAAAACAACTTTTATATTAATCCACGGTTATTATTTAAGCCATTTAAGGGGGATATTCCAGAGAAAACGCCATCTACGCCAGCAGCCGCAGGAGACATGTACCGTTGCCGGTGTTCTGGTCTGTCGTCGTGTTGTCATGGACTAATACGACGGTATTTCAAAACCCATCTATGGTGTTCCATGTGAACGCAGCATAAGATATATCTTTTTAGCCTACGATTTATTACATGTTATTGTTGTGTTTTTTCTGTTTTTCTGTATTTTTTTCCTTTTTTATTACTGCTCTTATTATTAAATCAAATTTTTTATAGTTTATTTTGTATGTATGTATTATTTTATCTTATTTTAATGCACGAAATGTGCCATGAAAATGAAATAAGATGGAGGATTTGATTACAATTTAACAAAAAAAAAAGTGGTATGGTATGTGTGTAGTGCGTGTGTGTGTGTGTGTGTGTGTGTGTGTGTGTGTGTGTGTGTGTGTGTGTGTGTGTGTGTGTGTGTGTGTGTGTGTGTGTGCGTTGTGTGTGTGGGTAGGGGTGGGTGTGTGTGTGGGTAGGGGTGGGTGTGTCGGTGGGTGGGGGTGTGGGTGGGTGGGGGTGTGTGGGGCATATAACTTTTGCACCTGTGTGCCTACACAACGCAGAGGTGTGTGCTGATTTGCATCTGTACGTGCGCTCCCAGGCACACGGTGCAGAGCTGCGTGCGACTCAACGTATGCAAATGTGGCATGGCGGCGGTGTGCGGGAGCTTATATTGGACCTTGATCACCATCATTTGTCTTCTCCTCTCCCCACCTGACAGACACAGCACTCCCGTCTGCATTCACCACCTGGGGATACGGCAATTTAATGCCACCATTAACTCAACCGCTACACGAAATACATCTGTGCCTAAAGACTGAGAACGAGCCAAGCTCTCGGCGATGAATTTAATGACGAATTCCGAATTCGTGGGGCAACAGAAGGAGAAACACGAACACCGATGCAACGCGTGCGGGGACAGGGATCTGATTAACACGATTATATCTGTCCAATCGCCGCTGCTTGTTTAACAGAGAATCTGCGCTTTCTCTCTCCCCGTTCCACATTGGGTGCACAAGCCAACAGGGGACGCCGCCTAATATTGTCTCACACCCCCTTTGCCCCTGGAACAGCCTCGATTGGACGGGGCATGGACTCCACAAGATGATGAAAACGCTCCGTGTGGATTCTGACTCGGGTGCTTTCCACGGCGGCGGAGTTGACCGGTGGCAGATCACTCATCCAAATAGACTGTTCCATCCTGAACAATTGGATAAAAATCCCATCACTGGCGAGGCCACTGCATTAAGCTTAATTCAATGTCATGTTCATAGAGTCATTCCAGGAAAATCTGGCTTATGACCGAAAAAAAAACAACAACAACACGATAACAATTTGCAAATGGATGGCTGCCGTGAGACGTAGATGATTGGTGCCAATTGTTCAGACATGCTGAGGTACCCAAACATCGCTCCACTTTATACGAAGGGCCGCATTAAAAAAAAACACAGCCCACACCATTATCCACAACAACAATAAAAAACAAGTGTGTTTACATCGCACGGCGGTGGAACACTGCATTATCATTATGTCGGGATGGAGACTGAAATTAAAACACTTTCTTTAACTATTAACCAATCATCTGCTGTTGAGTGTCGGGAGAATATTCTGGAGCATTTTGATGCCAGGTTGCATACTTCAGAAGTGGTCATGCACTGCTGCGTAGGTGGACTAAAAATAAAGACTTTTGTACCCTGAAGTAACTTTAGTTTTTGTTTTCAAGCTAAGGTGGCTGTTTTTTTGTGGGGTTTTTTACGACCTTGACAAGTGTAAAAAAAAAAAAAAAAGGAATCTGCTATACATAAACAAGTATCATTAACATAAACAAGTTAACAAACAAGTAGACAGTAGACAGTAATCCATCTCAAAGTCAAGGCATCAGCATCAGAAATGTTTGAACAATACTCAGCCATAAACAGACGCATGTGGTCTCCTCCATACTGTCCAACCCCCAAGCGTGAAAACAGCAGAACGGCGATTCATGACAGCAGGGAATGTTTTGTTTCACCCCCCCCCCCCGAAAAAAGATTGTTGCACAGGACTATAACACGACTTCGCTCGTGAAATTGGCGGAGAAATGTTTCTTTACTTGCCCTTGCGAAGAAGGAGGCGCCGCTCCCAAAGCTCTAGAGTTGGTTGGTCAGCTCACTCGCCAACTACATCATTACACCACACAGCCTGTAAATTACACTCTGGCAGAGCATCGCTGAATCAAATAGGATGTCGTGTCGCAGCTCAGAGTATATCTTCCTCCACTCTGGACCGTCCCTTCAAAGGTCAACGCAGACAAAGCAGTTTTTACCGTTGGGCGGCAACACGGCGATGGCCAACCCCACTTCTCAAGGTTCACTCATGTAAAGGTATTTTGATGGCTTTACTTTGCTACCAGAAACTATTCCACAAACTGTGATGATTAATTCAATTCAGTGTGAAATATCGCTGTGATGAATATACATTACGTTAAACACTTACACATTCTAATTTCCTCCCCATTCTGATAACATTCACTAGCCACATCCTAGTTTTAAAAACGACTTCCGCCCCCACACCCGGCCACATTTCGGCAAAAGTGGTGAGAAACCTCTGGCAGTAACCGCATAAATTACTAACTATAGCAAGGTCTTGCTGCTCAAAGAAATCCACAGTCTCCAGTGTCACTGTACATTTTGCTATTTCTGAGAACACAGCCAAGTCACTCTGCCCAAAAAAAAAAAAACGCATTCTGTTCTGGAAAGCATTGAAGCAAAAGTTCCACTCAAGAAGAAGACGTTCACAAGAAGTTCACAACTAAAAATGAACGCCCGTGGTATCTTTATTTATATTTTCGGGTTATGTAGACAATTTCTCGGTTACACATTGAATTATGATAGGATTATCTGTATGTTGGCTCAACTTTTAAAAAGCAACCCTGCTCATTTGCGATTCAGAACAGTGAAAAATCGTCATCTACTTCATCGCAGAGGATCCAGTTGTTCATCGAGGCTTATGTTTTACCAAGTTAGGTCCACACATTTCTTGAGGAGAAATTGCAAATGCTGTTCCAAGAGCATTACAAAGAAACATTAACGTTGATCTCTTCATTAGGACATGATCATTTGAGTAGCTGTTCAGTCTAATGGCTAAATATCGTATTTTCTTCTTGCATGAGCCTACTTAACATTTTAAATGACATTTTAAAGCCTGCTTTTCTACTTCCAAACAACAACTTCAATAAAATGTCAATTGTGCTCAGAAGGCACATTTCGGTTTCGCTTCATAATGTGTTCCGAACAATGTACAGGCAAAAAAACAAAAAAAACAACCCACATTTCATTCATCAGTTTACGGCGTGGAGAAGACTGAAAAAAAATCTGATATCATCATTCTAACAGCGCCATGGACAGTGACCCACTAGGGAGTGGGTTGCTCTCCACGGCACTGAATTTCCTGCATAATTTCTTATAACTTCTTGTGTCAGCACCATGGACAGTAACCAACTCCTTAGTGTGTCACTCTCCGTGGTGCTGAATTTCCTTTATAAATCCATGATAAACTCTTTATATCAGCCCATGGAGAGTGAACCACGAAGGCAGGGGTTCCCAACCTTTTTGTTATCACGGACCGGACCACAGGGCAGAAAATGTTCGCGGACGGGGGGGTGTAAGACAGTGACTGTTCCCATTACGCACAGGGCTGTTTTTGTTTCATTCAATTAGGAACAGAGGAAAATATATACATCTACAATAAAAACACACACACGTTTTTATTTGCTTGGAGAAACGGGAAAAATGGATGCGCAGCGGAGTGGAGATCCCTCTGATTGCACAGCGGAGCAGAGATCGTTCCAATCGCTGTGAGTGCGGAGCCGAGATCGCTTCTGGAATATTATTATTATACAGTATATAAACTGGATCACCGCCTGTCATACTTCCTCGGACCCCATATTCAGCTCTCGGGTGAGCTGGTCAGTTAGGGCCACTGGTAAGAACTCTCGTTCTTTATTCATTAAAAAAAAGGGTTGCGGCACAAATCAAATGTTTTACTTCATTTTAAACTCGAGTTCTTACGATGCCATATTGTGTACCCACCACCCTACCCACAGACTGCAAGGTCAGAACCAATGTGTCCTCAGCAAGCCCCCAAAGGCAGAGACATAGAACCCAGGGTCTGGGTAGTCCACTCTATGGACGAACTGGCAGATGTGACCTCTAACCCCAATCCCAGTGTACAGTATAAGAACCCATTCATAGGATGCAGAGGTAAATTATATTACCACTCCCCACGATCCGCCGCAATGCTTTTGGGTGGGGTTTCGCCCTCCAGCTGACTATAACCAGTCTCAACCGCATAGGGTACCTCTGTACGTAGGCTAACAGCCTGCGCCAGTGCTGATGCCATCTTGTCGAGACATGTAGAATCCGGTGAACGTGTGTGGGGTAGCCCAAGACGGCGCACACCTCCTCGACTGGAACCCCACGTGACAACACCTAAGAGGTAGCCAAACCCCTAGTAGAATGCGCTTTTCCCTCTGGGGCCCCACAGAGGCGTACGTCAATGAAATTGCTTTCACTATCCAGTGAGAGAGACGATCTTTGGACGCGGGTTTCCCTGTATAACTGTCTGCGATCAATAACAGACAAACAGTGGGTTAGACTTGCGTTGAGGGCGCATGTGCTCCACATAGACCAAGAGTGCCCGCCGAGGGTGGCAGGGTAGAGTATACAGCCTCTCGCCCTTCTCTGACCAAAAGGGAAGAGAAAACGAAGAGAGACCAATCATGGTTGATTTAAATCCTGCTTTTACGTTCTTGGGCTGAAACGCCAGATTGGATTTCAACGTTACCCTTCGATTGTCCATAGAGAACACCAAGCAGGACTGGTGAACCGACAGTGTGGCCAGATTTCCCACACGTTTGCCAAGACAAGTGCCGGCAGCAGTGCTGATTTCAACGACAACAATTTTAATCTCTGTTAACACCAAAACCAGATCAAATTTCGGAATCAGCGACCGCACACACAGGCAGAACCGGCTGGTGCCTTGCATAAACCTGGATGCCAAAATGTGACTGCCTCGCCATCCGCTTCATTATGACAGGCCGATATAGCTGCCAGGTACACCTTCAGGGTGGACGGTGCCAAGCCTTTTTCATGCAGGCCTTGGAGGAAACTGAGTATGATCTCAATATAACAGTGTCATTCCCAAGCGCCACATACAAGTGTACCCTGTGGACGGGGCTCTAGCTCAATGGTTAGGCCTGCAGCAGGCAGACATTAAGCAGAGCCACAGCCTGCCCCGTGGCTTTCTAGCACTTCTCCGCAAGATTCGCCGTCAGCCTACACGCCGTGGACGTTAGCTGAGGCTTTTACGCAGTAAGGGAGGTGCACAGGTGGGCATCTACCAATTCCTCCAGGGGGGGGCATAGCCAGGTTTCCCAACTCCAGCTCAGGGTCCAGGGTCGACCACAAACTAAACGCCTGGATAGGGGAGCGCGTCTTCTGAGAAGCACAAGAAGATGTCGCCTCCTTAGTAAAATCCTCCAGCACCAGAAGGGGACGCTGGCTGGGAGGTCCATCCCCAGCCTCCGTAAAATACGCCTCGGACAGCAAGGAGGGAGAAGCCGGCTTGAGGTCTGCCAGCTTGGCCACAGCTCACTCCAGAGGCAGCAGGTCCTGGTGAAAAGGCCCCTGGGACGGTTCGTGAGCAGCACCATGTGCCTCCTCACCTGGCTCTTCGCCTTCCCCCTCCTCCTCTGCCTTGGAACCCACACTGCGCTGCGTGGAAGTACCGCAACTCCTGGTGCATGTCCAACTCCTCCTGATCCCCCTGGCACAGATGCTGAGATCAAGTGAGGCAGGGGAGCGTGGCCTCAGGCTGGGGGATGGAAGAGCCAATTCCTCGTCTTTGCCCCGTCCACACGCCACGCTCCCCTTCCCCCAAGATGCTCGTAGGCTTTTAGGCAGTATGGGGACGACTTGGGAGGGAACCGAAGATGTCGGCCTGATGGCGGACGACTTCCAGCGGCAGACTCAAGTAGTCGATGAAGAAAAACGGGTCTGACAGCGCCCCTTCCGCTTGTGCATAGCCGAGACAGCGACCCTGCAGGTCATGTGCATGCCGCAGCCCGCCGCATGACATGTCTTCAAGTCCGCAGCCGACATAATTATTTCTTTCCCTTGTCTTTCTTTCTGTTTCCGTCATAGAGGGCTTGCTTCCAACAGCGGAGAGCTAAATAAGCAGGTAAGAGGTATGATAGGCGGTGACCAAGTATATATACCGGGGCCTTATGATGGGTGCCCGAGTGGCCCAATCGCAGCCTGTCAGGGCCAAGTTGAGACCTGGTTGGTTTAAAAGGGCTTTCAGCTTTATTCAGTGAAGCTGTCTGGAGACTGCTTAAAACGTTAGTAAGAACTCGAGTTCGAAATTAAAAGTAAAACTTGGACAGTGACCCACTGCTTCGTGAGGCGCTCTCCATGGTGCTGACTTTCCTCCATAAATCCTTGGAACTTTGTTATAACAACACAGTGGCTAGCCGGGCTGGACTGGCACTAAAAATTGGCCCTGACGTCCCATCGGGGGGGGGGGCTGGGGAGCTCTGAGCCATGGCATCTGACACAAGAAACAGAGGACAGAGGGGGAGGGGTGGGGCCTAGTAAGAGATGTGATTGGACCAACCCAGCAACATAGGAAATGAACCAATGGGCCGCTGTCCCTGCCTTATGGACCAGTCCTTGGACAATTTTTGTTAATTTATCTATTTTGAATATTATAATGGCCCCAAGGTGCAGCGGCCCACAGAGGAAATTGCTGGTATGCCAGATTACCAGTCCATCCCTGGTGAAGAGTAATTTCTTTATAAATCCTTCGAACTCCGCTACCACAGCAACATGGAGAGTAATTTCATTTATAAACCTTAAGAAGAAGATAATTTGGACAGCGATCCACCCCTCAGTGGGGCACTCTCCATAGTCCTTAATTTCTAAATAAATACATCAAATCACTTTATAACAGCACCATTGAGAGTAATTTCCCAAAGTCCTAATAACATAGTTATAACATTGCCACAGAGGATAGTGTCTCTGTCTATGGTGCTGACATTCCATTAATACACCTGTAAGCGCTTTAATGAGCATCCAGGTCCACCCAGAGTCTCTTCACTCTACAGGACATACCATCTGAGTTGTTCCAGACCTTCACCGGGACAGCATATTCCTCAGCTGCACAATTCTCCATCTTGAGAGAGAAACCCTGAGACTGGGGGCAGACCTGCAGCAGCTGGGTGTGGTAAAACTCCTGGTATACAACCTGTCCAGCTGTCACCACCAAGAGTGTCCGTGGTTCTTAATAGTCTTTTCTATCTTTTACGAGCGGTGATGTTTATGAGGCGCAATAACACTCGTGGAAATATTTAGCAGCCGGTTAACAAGTTATTAAGATTTTAGCTAATGAGATTTATAAAACAGCAAATATCCTGCTCTATACTGTTGTCAGTATGTTTGTCTTCTGGAATGTGTTGTTCTGTATACACGTTAAACAAGTAAATATTATATATCAATGTTTGGCAAGCTGGCACCAAACAGACAAACATGAGGAGTCAAAGAAGGGAAAGAACCTTTGTTGTCATCCATATGTTTCAACATCAAAGTTGACAATATATGCTTGTGTCAAATGTTTTCTTTCAGTGTTGAGCAAAGAAATGAATGACATTATATATTTATATACATCCTCAATGTGAGAAAACAAGCGCATATGTTTTCACCCAAAGCATGAAAGGACAAGTCTGGAAAAAAAGTCTGCCAATTAGTCTCTTCTTGTCAAGTGATAAAAAATGTATTATGCTTGAATAGTAATGAGGATTTTGATGGACACATACAAGATTTTAAACTGAAGTAGCCCCAGTGAGGCGACTAAAAAATATGTGCGGGGATAAAGACTTTTTCATAAAAATTGGTAGAAACATGCAAATGGAGGAGAGGGAGCTGATAGCTGAATCCCTGTGCTGATAGACCGAATGCCTGTAATGGTTTGGTGGTGATCCGCTGCGAAAACTGGCCTCCATCACAACCAGTGGTCATAAAGACCAAGTCGGATAATAACCTCACTCGGTTTATAATGAAAGTGAAATAAGTCATTTTATCGCTCCATAGAGGTGGGACGGGGTCTGCATATGTGGTAAAGCATCTGAATTCAATTCAGCTTTGGTTTCAATTCATATTTCCACCTTTTAGCAGTTCAACGGTTTAATGTTTACTTTTTCACTGTGGAGTGAAGGCTTTAAATTAACACCTACAATGACCAATTAATCAAAAAATGTATCAATCACATAAAGATTTAGGATAAAACAAGACATTTTTACATTTAGGTACAAAATTGCCAAAATCACCTTAATTGAAACTCAACATGAGTATATTAAGACTGTACTTAGTCTTGTTGTGTTGTTGTGTCTATTGTTGCTGTCTTTTTGCACTTTCATGTTATATGTTGTGTGTTACAAATATTACTTGCACATTTGGAGTATGGGGAAACGCAATTTTGATCCCCTGTGTAATTACGTGTTGCATGGTACGATTGACAATAAAGTACACTTTGAACTTTGAACCCAGATTCAAGAATGGGATAATAAAGTAGCAATAAAGTGGTGTAATTGCTGTATATAGTATAGTTACACTTATAGTAGTCTAGTGTATTAAGAGTTAGTTATATTATATTTGAATAACCTTTCATTTTACTATGAGAACAGCAATATTTGTTCTTTGGGGGCACAAGAGAGGGCTCAGTGGTACGTCCCTATACAGGAGATTATATATATACACACACACACACACACACACATTATATATATGTATATATATATATATATATATATATATATATATATATATATATATATATATATATATATATATATATATATATATATATAGTGGCCTTTCTGTGTGGCGTTTGCATGTTCTCCCCGTGCTCACATGGGGTTTCCTCCACCTCACGTCATTAAGGACCCCCCCCAAAAACATGCACACATCATCGTCTGACCAGCGATGGACACTCATCACCTGGTCCCCGGGCGCGTCCACAAATGCTGCCCACTGCTCCTGGCTGTGCCCCCGGAGGAAGGACAAGCCAGGATGGGTTAAACGCAGAAGCCTCATTTCACCAGTCACCATCCAAAGCATGTACGTGTGTGTGTGTGTGTGTGTGTGTGTGTGCATGCATGTGTTGTAGCAGGGTGTGCTGTGTGACAATTAAAGATTCTTCTTCTTCTTCTTCTTCTTCTTCTATATATATTTTTTTTGTGATTTATGCTAGTTCCATAAAATCCAATTACAAAACTGCATGGTGATGAAAAGACCACTTTATTACTGAACAGTCGATCCTTTATGTGCAGGAAATACATCCACGTCATCTTTGGGAGCAGACATATAGTCTCCAATTAGCACTAACACCTGCTCCATCCATGCTGTTCGGTAAAAAGATGGCTGGGTAGCAGGACACTGGTAGATCTATTTCTTTATTACATCTTTTTAACGTCCTGCAGCCCTAAAGTAAATGTATGAAGCGCTAAAACATCGCTTATGGACGACACTTTCATTGGAAGCAGATGTTACAGCAAGAATCTAAAGTAATAAACGACAAAAAAAAAAACAGCATTTAAATATGGGAACATGCTAATAATCTCAATGCCACATTTTGTGTTCCCCAAAAAGTCTACAATTTTAATGCACCTTTCCTATTTTTCTCTTCTTCAATCTGCGCCGTCTTCCATCAGTGTTTTCTCTCGGCTGTTGCTCGGTAACCTACATGCACTTCCACTTCAAAGCTAAACAAATATCTCCTGTAAAGTTCAGCTTCGCCATAGAAAATAAAAAAAAACGTTCGCTCCCACAGAACAGGAACACTGTATACTGCAGACAGGCGCAGGCCGCTGGAATAGTTAACGAAGAAACAAAAGCAGCGTCGTCATATTGTGTCCAAATATTCAGCATTTTTATTCAAGCGGCCAAACACCAAATATGCTGTGATTGTTCACGTCACCTTCATATTTTAACACTCGTCCCTCTGCGAAAGATTACAAAATATTTGCGATCCTCTTCGTAGCCCTTGTTTCCAGTCCGCAGGTGCACAACTACTCGGCGCATGGGAGAAACATCACAGGGTCTAGTTGTTTTGGAATTGTTTTCCTCATTTTGTTGAGATGGGTGTGAGCGGTGAGAGGCTTTCCCCTCACCAGTGGAGCTGTCCCGGCGTTTGTCGCCATGAAAATAACACCTAGTTACACAGCGTCTGGCCGGTGTGAGGACCGCCGAGGCCTGTCCATCTGCCGCCGGTGGAGAAACGAGGAAGGCGGAGATAAAGGTCACAGACGTCAGCGAGGGCGTCAGCGCGGGGTTCCGATGGCACCGCAGCCGTGACTGAGGCTGTATTTAGCCAAGATAAGTTCAAAGTAATTGATCTGAAGACTTTGCAAGGTTGATAATACAACGGACCAACTAGATTTGATTCTACTTTCATTCTTTTTTTTTTCTAGTAGGTGCTAATAATAGGCGCGTCAAAACATTCAACGCTTTCAAGAGTGCAATAAAATAATGTGGGTATTGATCTTATCTTAGTTTCATTAAATAATGGCTAAAGATAAACGTGCATACTAGAAATGTCAGTTAATAGCTGTCAATTAAATAACATAAATAATATTTCAATAAAGATTATGATGTGAAAAAATTATTCGGCAATACAATCTTCGCAAAAGAATTTCATAATTTGTTTCCATTGGCAGATCCCTGTGACTGAGACAGGACCCTGATCTCCACAATTGCAGTAATAACAATTACGCATTAATATTGCAGGCTCAGGGTCACTACTGAGTCAGCATTATTTGGACATGAAAAAGGTTAGTTGGTGTAAACTAACATTAGCATTGTGAGTCATTAATCCACTTAAAGAGAGATTTTTATGTAATGGTTTAACCAAGCCCTTCAGATTTTCGGACAGTATCATTTATAGAATACAATGAGGATGTATATTTTTTCCCTCCAGTTTCCCCAAGCATTGTTCCCCCTCAATTTTACAATCAGTGAGCGCTGATTTCAGGTGTTGATTTAACTGCTGACCAGATCAGTGTTTGAGGTCTCCCGACAGATGGTTTGGGCGGACGCCTGCCAGCCAATCAGAAAGAGCCATTCTGTGGCCTTGGCATAAGCTGCAGTACGTACCGCAGTACTGCGTGGGCAGACATGGCTGTCTGTACGTTTCACTCTGTGCTGTATCTCCCTCATCCGATCGCAGGCTTTGTTTCAACTCCACACCGGGATTTACATTGTCTGACCATTTCTGCAATGAACTGTCTAAATACCCTCCTGATTCAAGCACGACTGATAACCAGGGGCCTAAAATTTGAAAGGATGAGACAACGGGAAAATAAGGTTTCCTCCCTCCGTCTCGCTCTTTCCGTCTTGCACACACACTTTTTTACTCCTCCCTCTCCGGTTTTCTCCTCATTCTCTTTGCCGAGTTGTTCAATTGATGGGTCACAGTATTTAACTTTCCCTTGATTCCACCGGCCTTGGTCTCTCCCATAATACATTTAATGCCGTCGGCCATTTCAAGACAGAGAAAGGAAAATGAAGAGGACAGCCTGAAATTGTCCTTTAAGATCCTTTAAGTCCTGTAAGTAGCGAGGTGAGGCCCCCATGGATCGGTCTTGTTGTTCCAGCACATCCCACATCCCAATGGTAAATAGGATCAGACCCTAACACTGGCCAACCACATAATGTAGAAGAAAAGGTGATTCATCAGACCAGGCACCTTCTTCCATTGCTCCATGGTCCAGTTGTGACGCTCACGTGTTCATTGTAGGTGCTTTCAGCGGTGGACAGGGGTCAGCATGGACACTCTGACCGGTCTGCAGCTACACAGCCCCATACGCAGCAAGCTGTGATGCACTGTGTGTTCTGACACCTTTCTATCATAGCAGCATTAACTTTTTCACCAATTTGTGCTACAGTAGCTCTTCTGTGGGATCGGACCAGACGGGCTAGACTTCACTCCCAGCGTGCATCAGTGAGTCCTTGAGAGCCCATGACCCTGTCGCCGGTTCACCAGTTGTCCTTCCTTGGACCACTTTTGGTAGGTACTAACCACTGCATACCGGGAACACCCCACAAGACCTGTCGTTTTGGAGATGCTCTGACCCAGTCGTCTAGCCGTCACAATTTGGTCCTTGTCAAAGTCACTCAGATCCTTACGCTTGACCATTTTTCCTGCTTCCAACACATCAACTTCAAGAACTGACTGTTCGCTTGCTGCCTAATATATCCCACCCCTTGACAGGTGCCACTGGATGAGCAATGTTATTCACTTCACCTCTCACTGGTTTTAATGTAGTGGCTGATCGGTGTACAGCTTCACTTCAACTACTCTTCACTTTAGCAGTAATGTAGTGAATCCTGATGCGGCCCGTCATATGCAGGTTTGTGTTCAGACCAGGGAGAAATAAATGCCTTGTCAACAGATTCTGCCAGCTTGGTCTAAGCCTTCTGAAATGGGGATGGGGGAATTTGAATAGAAACATTTTGCTTGTAAATGAAATGGAAAAAAATTTAAAACCCAACACTACAGACAATGACTATTGTTTAAAAATATTTGCATAAAACCAACGCAACAACGTGAGGCAAAAATCAGAAGCCTGACAGATGCTTTGTGTCAGCTGGATTTTCTACATCCCTGTCTTGCATCCCTTCAAATAAACTCAGGGTAAGCTGATTTGGGACCTAAATAAAACAATTTTATCGCAGCTAATAACAAGGCAGTTCAGATACGGTTCAAGTTTAAGCTCAAAACAGTTCAACTCTCAAGTTCCATTTCTGTCGCTCACTCTCATCGAGGACAGTCGGCCCTCCGGTCGGAGGCCTCCGAATACGCCCCGCATCGACAAGAAAACGAATGTAAATGACCTCAAACTGTGCAACCGTGCAAATTGTGAACGGGAGATGGGGTGGAATTGAGAAAGGGGGAAAGGGAAAAAAAAAAAAAAAGAAAAAGAAATGGAATGGAAAGGAGCAGGGCAAGCAGGAGAAATGACAGAGGGACAGTGGGAGAGACAGACTGTCTCTTTTGCTGAGCGTCTTCTGTATATTGACTGACTGGGACACCGGCGAGTGTTTGCCTGCCCTCCCCTCGGACTGCTTGTCGTCTTCTGCATAGTAATCAATGGCCATGAGAGGAGGACGGGGGAGGATGGGGGAGGCACACTGCGGGCAGAGCACCATAACCATAGCAACAGGCAAACTACTTCCCAACTGACAAAATGTAATTTCCTCTGTGACTATTTCTATAAGGGGGAAAGAGGGAGAGGTCAGTGTTGTCGCCGAAAACAGATATTGAGATTCAGCACACAAACGGATCAAAACCTCCTCCACCGCCGTCCAGACCAATTCTTTTTTTTGTCACTTTTTTTTTTTTTTTTTTTTTTCTCCCCCTCTCCCCTAAACTTGAGGCTCCGAAAATGCACAACATTTTCTGGCAGCGGGCGGTAATGACTGCGACATGGAAATGGAACTTTCTGAGCGCGACGTTTGACTTGCTCGACGGAAAATAAAATGTTTCCTTTCGGGTGAAATCTACGTCATGGAAATCTCTCGTCCCTCTCTCTGTTTCGCCCGGCTCGGAACATTTTCCTGGCGGCGTTGAGGCCAAAAAAATGCATTTCTTAGAATTTAAATGCACTTGTCGTCAAAGTTAACAGGCGGAACGGTGCTGTAAAGGTGTGCTGAGGCCCATTTAGGGTGGCGCGTGTGAAAACACCGCCGGAGCTACGCCCGCTCCTTATGCAGGACGTGGAGGCCACCGCCGTGACCGATCCAATAACTCTAACTATGTGTGGGGCAACGCAGCACCGTAAACACCGATTGGCTGCTTACTTTGGGCCCATATGTATTTCCACCACCTCATTTCCACCGTCACATTTCCGTATTCCCCTTGGAAGCCAAATTTCAAAGTCAAATTTTTTTTTTTTAATAACACAAATATAATATTTAAAATACAAAGATAGAGAACTCATGGCAGGAAACATGGCGCAACACTGGGTTGGACATTACAGAATGTGAATTATAACGCATCTGTCGGGATCCTCTTTATTTTTTTATGAATATTTTGTGCACGCGGCTCGAAATTTGGGAAAAACAACAAGATGTGCAATAATAGCAATAAGAGTCAGTGCGGCAGAACTATGAATAGCTCACCACCCCCGTAGACACAGCCATGGAATAACGGCGTAGTTTACAGTGAACCATGTCTCCTCCTGTAGGTGCCATAACATGTTCCGTCGAGTCAAGCAGAGCCTCAGACAGGAGTCCAAGGTGAGATCTGACAAGGTGTGAAAAGTGTCCGCGCCCTTTCTCTGACCTTCTCCTCTCTTCCTGAGTTACCTTATCCGCTCTGCATTTTCTCTCTTCCTTCCTTCCTCCATCCTCGCTCAGCGGGGTGATTACTCTCTCCCTAGGTGAAGGTGCTGAGAGGGATGATGTGCATCCAGCGTCCCAGTCCTCAACTTCCCTTTCGCCTTCCCCGTTTTTTCTATCTCACCGTACTTCTCTCCAGCTCCTTCTTTCCCTCTCTCCCTCTTTCCTCCAGTCTCCCTCCCTCCGTGCTTATCTCTGTATTTCCTCCTCTTTTTATCTCTCTCTCTCTCTCTTCCTCTTTCCTCTTGCTCCTCTCCTCTTTACTCCATCCCACATGGAACTTTAAGCTAAATAGTACAACTGTGAGACATCAAGGAACTGGTGTTGAAAGTACTTTGTGTGTGTATGCAAAGATGTGCGTGTGTGTGTGTGTGTGTGTGTGTGTGTGTGTGTGTGTGTGGGTGTGTGTACACGTATAATTGTGTGTATGCATACAGCAGATGTTCCATGCAGCTTGAAGCCTGTCAGGCAGCTCCCTGTGTCCTGCAGCTGATACTCTCCCCAGACGGGCTGACTGATTGACTGGTGTGTATGTTGATGTGTGTGTGTGTGTGCATGCGTGTGTGTGTGTGCGAGTGTGTGTGTGTGTGTGTTTGTGTGTGTGTCATTTGCCAAGTGCGTGGGTGCGCATGCGTGCGCGTGCGTGCGCGTGCGTGCGTGTGCCCCCTGTGCGTGCGACCAGAGGAGGGAGCTTGCTTCGCCTCCAGCAAATCAATGTCCCCTCGAGGGAATGTATAACCTAAGAGAGAGGGAGATGGAGAGAGACAACAAAGAAGAGAGAAAGCGCAAAAGCCAGCCTTGGGTAAACACATTTTGCTCCCTTTTCCTCTCTAAATCGGAGCTCTTTCACTCCCCCTTTCGAAAGATTTTACTAAATGCAAATATATTCAGCGGAGGGCACTTAGCCAGAGCAGGTGAACCCGCACCAGCAAAGGAGGAGATATGATTGAGGTGTGAGTTTATGACTCCCCATGTTGTAGACTTTGTTGTTTTGGTTATTAAAGGAGAGTAATCTTTCCGTCCCCAGGGAATCACACAACCGTCTATTCGATCCACTGGCCGCTCACAATTTCCATTGCCCCCACTGGGAAAACTAAACGGGGAAGTTAAACCCCCTGATTGTAATGAAGTGTCTTTTCTGCTATTCGGCCCTGCACTCCTTGTCAACCCAAGCCCGGCAACCCCATAAATAACTCCGCGCCCCACGGCAAACACTGAATATATCTGCAATGACAGCTATCTAGTAGAGTAACCTCTGATTGTCTCCTTCAATACCTTTATAGAGACACTCCGAAGTGGGAGGATGTTAGACGTCCAAGGTCCTCACCGCAGACCTGCATCAAAGTGACACTTCTAATCATTTGTCTGTGGCTAAGCTCATCTGGTGGCAAAGTCTCTGTAGGACGACGCTGTAACCTCGACCTTGAAATGAGAAAACTCATTTCCTTGGGCTTCTGGATATGTGACTCTTTTAAAACTTTTTTTTTTTTCTGGGAGGGGGGGGGGATTTAGAGACAAAGGTGGCAAAGACCAAGGTAGATATATTCTAGATGTATTGAATTTTGCGGACAGATGGCGGAACAGCATCGCCAAATGGTCGTGGGAAATTTTAGGTTAAGGTTACGATTAATATGAGGCTGTGAGTCTTCCTCATTTCAGCCCCACGCTACAGCCCAGTCATCTCCATATTAGTGTATTACAGTGTCAAGCGTAGCATGTACTGTAACATCCACTCCATCACCAGGAAGGGCCGGCGGAGGACGTTCCTCCTGCGGCGGGTGGAGAAATTCATCCCGCCACCGACGATGATGCCACACTTTTAGACCTCCATCACTGATTCCATCTTCACCTCCTCCATCGCCGTCTTGTTTCGTTGCTGCCACCAGGGACCACAGCAGACTTGAGCGCATCATTCGGTCCGGGGAGAAGGTGAGCGGCTGCAACCTTCCGTCCCTCCAGGACCTGCGTGCCCCCTGCGTGCCCCCGGGACCTTGAGCCCAGCCTTCCCACCCCGGGCTTACCACCATTTAGAGGCTTTGAGGCTGTGGACTACCGGGAGCGAAACCTCGGGAAACTTGAACAGTTTCTCCGCCGTGGCAGTGGCTGCTCACATTGCTTTCACTGACTGCTGACAAAATGAAAGCAACAAGTGGAAGTAAAGAGATTGGGGACACGTTACCCAGACAATTTACAGCGCATTCAAACCAAAAAAAGAAAAATCGTATGTTTTTGCGTTTCGGGGTCACAAAGAAAGGACCAGCTGATGGGCGAGTTTATCAAAGAGACAGTCTAGAGGTGGTAAGCTGCTCCGTCTCTGCATTTCATATGACATCCAATACACCAACTGTTACTGGTCACATCAAATAGGTATAAATGAAAATGCATTTATTATTATTTGCCACCACCGATATTTTCACAGTATCGAAATATTGCCCCCCTCCCCTCCCCTCTCCCGTCCGTCCATCCGGGGGGCAATGGGGAGTGACCGACGGAGCAGCAGAGCGCACGGACGAAGCTAATTCACTTGTGCGCACACAGAGGATGTATGTGGATGTATATATTTCTCACTCTGAGAATCCCAAAATAAGTAGAATAATACGTTTTTTTTTTATTCTATGTATATTTTCTCACTCGTGCTTGCTTGGTGCCCGTCACTGTTCGCGTGGTGAACGGGAGATCCTTTCCGCATGCAAGTTACAAGTTTTTTTTTCCGAAACTTGACGCTCCGAAAAATGCACAACATTCTCCGGCGGATAATGGCGGTAATGACTGCGACGTGGAAATGGAACTTTTCGGAAAATAAAATGTTTTCTTTTGGATAAAAATCAATCTCATCAAGATCTGTCGTCCCTCACTCTGTTTTGCCCGTCAACGCCCGCTCGGAACATTTTCCTGGCGGCGTTGAAGCAAGAAATGCATTTCTTTGAATTGAAACGCACTTGTCGTCAAAGTTAACAGGTGGAACGGTGCTGTAAAGGTGTGCTGAGGCCCATTTAGGGTCGCGCGCGTCAAAACACCGCCGGAGCTACGCCCGCTCCTTGTGTAGGACGTGGAGGCCACCGCCGTGACCGCTCCAATAATCTAAACCACGTGAAGGGCGACACAGCACCGCCTTCCCATTTCCGCATTCGACTTGGTAGCGAAATTACAAAGTTAACTTTTTATTTTTAATAACACAAACCTAGAGATAGAGAAGAGAAGATAGAGAACTCATGGCAGAAAACATGCCGCAATACTGGGTTGGACATTACAGAATGAGAATTATGACGCAGCCGAATCGAGCCGGTCCTCTTTATTTTTTATGAATATTTTGTGCATGTGGCATGAAATTTGTGAAAAACAACAAGATGTGCAATAAGAGTCAGTGCGGCAGAACTATGAATAGCTCACCACCCCCGTAGACACAGCCATGGAATAACAGCGTAGTTTACAGTGAACCATATCTCCTCCTGTAGGTGCCATAACATGTTCCGTCGAGTCCAGCAGAGCCTCAGACAGGAGTCCAAGGTGAGATCTGACAAGGTGTGAAAAGTGTCCGCGCCCTTTCTCTGACCTTCTCCTCTCTTCCTGAGTTCTCTCTCTCTCTCTCTATATATATACAGTATAGTGGTTTGTTCCAATAATGCCTAGCTCCTCACTGTTGATCTGTGTAGCTGCACTCTGAACTGTGTACAAGCGTCTGGATCTAAAGTTGCTGAGAGCCAAGATCTCTCTTTAGGCTAAATAGTACAACTGTTGAGAGTAGTGTGTGTGGGTGTGTGCACTCATATAATTGTGTGTATGAGTACAGCAGATGTTCAGTGCAGCCTGTCAGGCAGCTCGCTGTCACTCGCAGAGCTGCCAAATCTCACGCTTTGACCGTGAGACACGCTCACACGCCACACTTCGTATTTATCACGCTGAAAATGCCAAAAAAAAGTTAAATTCCTTTTTTTTTTCAAATATCTATATATATCTATATATATATTCTACGCATATATACCGCAATATTTTGGCGGGACTGCATCACGATATAACATTCAGGATATTGGCCAAGCCTGTTATTCAGACGAATGTGATTATCAGCAAGCGCATTTAGCCAAGCACGCCATCTGCCTGTAGACATGTGAACGGTGAAGTCCACAAGACTGCACATGTGGATATTGGGACAGGCCCCACAGTATCTCTGTTAAGTGTGTGCGTGTGTGCCTGTGTGTGTGTGCGCGCACCACTAGTTCATTTACACCGATCAGCCACAACATTAGAACCACCACTAATAACCACTAATATTGTGTAGCTCCCCCTCGTGCCGCCAAAACAGCAGTGACCCGTCGAAGCATGGACTCCACAAGACCTCTGAAGGTGTCCTGGCTGATCGGTGTAAATTCGGTTCATTCTCAATCCACAAAAGAAAGAAGTAATGGCCCAAAGTAATGGCACCACTCCAGGTCAAAAGGCACAGCAGAATAATATACTGTGGATTTTTTACCTCTGTATAGAACCACCAGAGACTTACAACTTACTTTGTATGAGTTTTACAGAAATGTTTTATACGTGTGTGTGTGTGTGTGTGTGTGTGTGTGTGTGTGTGTGTGTGTGTGTGTGTGTGTGTGTGTGTGTGTGTGTGTGTGTGTGTGTGTGTGTGTGTGTGTGTGTGTGTGTGTGTGTGTGTGTGTGTGTGTGTGTGAAATAGAGTTTGGAATGGAATGAGATGGAATCCTGGGATAGCTGAGTTTTAGAGCGACCCCCTATAGCGAGATCAATAGAGCCATAGTTTCACTGCTGTAACTGGATAGAAGGCCATCTGAAATGAGGTTCTGCAGAGTGGGTTAGTGAGAGGTATTCGACTTTTATTTAGCTCCGCTGCCCAATATCACCACCAGTCACCACTGTCTATATACTTCATATATATACACAGTAAATACATGTATATATTTGACTTATTCACTGCTAGGTTTAAACAAAATCAGATAAAACATGAAACGCTGAACACAATCGGCGGCATCTGGTTCAGGCGTCCAAGCATTTCTATGAGTTCCAGTGCTATCTGGTTCAGACACATTTGCTGTTTTGTCTTCTCCCCTCTGTCTCTAGATGAAGGATGAATACACAGAAGGTGGGCCTGTTTTCAGTGAGGCAGGAAAACCCTGAAACCATGGCCATGCATTGTTGTACCGCCAGCGCCACCGTCAAACCACCCACGCTAAAGTGGGACTATTAACCACAACTGCCGTCAAGAGAAATTCACGGAACTGGATTGAAAAGTTGTGCTGTATTATTCAGCAGCAGTGTCTAGACAGAGAAAACGCTTAAGGTATGGCCAAACCATTCAAAGACCAGAGTAGCCGTGATAAAAACAGCCTCCATTTCAGTCTGCCTTACTCCAAAGTAGGGCTGCGACAAAAACCGCATTACCGCAATACATTTACCGCAATACCGCAATGTGACATCACCGCGGTATTCATCTCATTACCATCATCCCCGCATATAATATATACAGTATATATAGGTGGTGTGGGGATGGTGTGGTTTGAGCAGCCACACCTGTCCTGGATCTAGATAATTGGGGCCCAGGATCAGAGTGGCTGACTACCTGTTGCTCATTGGTTGGCCCAACGAGCAACAGGTAAAACCCCCATCCCCACACTCACTCAGGAGAGGAGCCCCTGTCATGACACATGTCCATCTGCTCCTGGGCTTATTCCAAATAGCCCACTCTCTACAATAAACTGTGTCTTGAAACCCTGTTGTCTGTGTCTCTGTGCCAGAGGTTCCTGAAAACGCCACTTGGGTGGTGTGTGGCAGGCGAAACGGCCACAGTGGTGTTTTCAGGGAACTCCGGCACAGAGAGCAGAGAGCTGCAGGTCCCTCTGATCCTGGGCCCCAATTACCTAGACCCAGGACAGGTATGGCTGCTCAAACCACACCATCCTCACACCCCTATATATATATATATATATATATATATATATATATATATATATATATATATATATATATATATATATATATATATATATATATATATATATATATATATATATATATATATATATATATATATATTTGTTAATTTATTTGTTTGTTTGTTTGTTTATTTTTTATGTATTACATTTTTTTGCTTTTTGCTTATGAAATATAAACACAATAACCATTGTTTAGTTATCACCATTGACTGTCAATCCTATGTTCAAGGACTTCTGGAGAAACTTTTCAGTTGCCCAGCTCGTCACTTCAGCTTTGCGCGTTGCAGGCGAGGGGGAGGGACATTCCATTAAAAATATCTGGGATTTATTTTGTGTGTGTCCGATTATGAATTATTTCTAGGGCTGTACCCGACTCCGAATTTTGTCAGCCGAAGCGGATTCAGCTGTTCAATGCGAATATGAACGGGGCACGGCTGTCCGCGATCCGGGCGCACGGAGAGCTTGGCTTTCACGTTCGTGTCCGGGCGCGGACGATTCACATCTATAAAAACAAATTTCTGATTCCCCTTATTCATAATTCCTTATTGAAATGTGTATTTTTGTCAGCGTCTATCTGTTTTATCCTCTTATTGTATGTATGCCCACTGACTGACAAGAGAAAAAAAAGAAAAAAGAAAAAAGTTAGAAGTTAGGTACACCGCAGTACCGCAGTTAGAGGTTGCTTTTCATCGTGGCAAGAAATATTTCATACTGTCACGGCATACCTACTCCAAAGCATCAATGACGCGGGAGAAATCTTTTTAACTCCTACTTCAAAAATCACTCGGATAAGATGACCTGCGGTGCCTGTGTAAATAGCAGGGATCCTAGGCTGTCTGTCGGGGCGAGTTAAAAGATGAACAGAGAGATATGTTCATTCTTTGGATGTGAAAGGAACACAAGATAAATTCCGCGAGGCAGCACAGAGACGGGCACTGAAAGGTAAAGCAATAATCATCTGGTAGCTGTCAAACAGACACACCAGACGACGATATTTCCAGTGATACACGTCCTTATTACCCACTGGCTCCATAAAACCAAATAAGCCCAAACCGTAGGAGCAGCTGAGTGAGTGAGTGCGCGCGTGTGTGTGTGTGTGTGTGTGTGTGTGTGTGTGTGTGTGTGTGTGTGTGTGTGTGTGTGTGTGTGTGTGTGTGTGTGTGTGTGTGTGTGTGTGTGTGTGTGTGTGCGTGTGTGTGTGTGTGTGTGCGTGCGCGTGTGCGTCTCTTGTCTGAGGCTCTGTCTGCACGCCTCTGACGTTTGTGCCGGTACTTCCATGAACACAAAAAACTATGAGCTTTTGTTTGCCAGATCGAGTGGGCAGGGGAGGGCAAGCCGCACATTTACTTCCTCCGTCTTTCCAGCTTCCCCCCGTTTTCTTCGCGTCACGTCTCACCGCGGAGAGACGATGAGATGACAGGGATTAAAAAGGACGCCCATTTCTCGAGGTTGAGTGCATCCAAAGAAGTCCTGATGTCCTCGTGCCTCGGCCACTATCTGACCACAAGTCTCCACCATCTCTCTCTCCCCATTTCCTGTTCACGTATTCACTCTCATGTCAATAACAAGAGACAAGGTCTTAAACTGCATCATCCTTCAGGTTCAGAATACATTAAACGCCGCCCTTCACTCACAGCACCTGAGAGATACTTACTGATTACCCGAATCCTGAAGATTGTTCAAAGTAACATTGTTTTTTGCGATGCCCAATTTGTTTTGCTTCGAAGCATGTATCCAGCTCCGGTGCGCCAAACAAGACCTTTTTTAAAACAATGGCAGGTGCTGGGCCGCTCAGACAGCGGCTTCAGTGACAAAGCAGACATCTTGGTTTCTTTTGGATTTCAAAAACTTTGAAGGCAAACCAAACTCAGAATAAGTTGAGCCATCTGCCAGCCTTGCAGATGGCCAGAAATGCAGACTTCCTTCGATTGACTCAGTGCTAAAAATATCAGAGTGTGGCTCAACCTTCCCATGAAAGGAAGGATGTTTGCCCTGACAAAGTTGTTGAAAACAATGGCTTCTGGGGTGGTTAAGCGCATCAGAGCGCTGCGTGGTACCCACCCACAAATATATGCGTGAAGCAGCAGTGGCAGCTCTTTGTTCTGAACAGCACGCATCATCTTCCTGCGGTGTTTATTTATGCATTTACGAAACAAAAACTTATTATGATACACAATTTTGTAGCTTCAATGAATGACGGCTACATGCCCTGGAGTCTTATTTAAAATAAAAAAAAAATTAAAAAAAAGTTTTGTTTCCTATAATCACACAGAAATGTGCATGTACAGTTTATTCAGAGACTTAAAGCTGTAAACGCTGATCAACAATTGTGGCAGTTTCGCCACCACCCGCCACCCCAGTGGCATTTTCAGGGCCCTCCGGCAGAGAGACACAGACGACAGGGGGTTGTTAACACCAGTTTATTGTAGAGAGTGGGCTAGTTGGAATTAGCCCAGGAACGGATCGAACGTGTCATGACACGGGCTCCTCTCCTGAGTGTGTGTGGGGATGGGGGTTTTACCTGTTGCTCGTTAGACCAACCGATGAGCAACAGGTATGCAGCCACCCTGATCCCAATCACCTACATCCAGGTCAGGCGTGGGTGCTCACCACACCATCCCCACACCACAACAATGTACCGAGTAAAGTTTCTAAAGGGTCTGTAAATGACATTTCAGTTTTTTTTATTCATAATTTACTTGCAATGTTTTGGTTTTGGTGTATTTCCTTTTGATGAATGAAGAAAAAAATGAATTTGGTCGATTTTAGCGTCAGGCTGTGACGTAAAACAAAGTGGAAAAAGTGGAGGGGGAACCCGTCCTTTGCGAATGAGTCGTATATTGAAGGAGCTGCGCTGAACAGAACTGAACACGCAACTTTGATGTTAAATAGATATTGTGGCTAAAGAGACATACTTGAATCCCTCTGAAAAGCTTGTTCTGTACAGAGCAGACGCTGTCAATTGTTCATCGTGACGGTTTGTATTGGAGTGCAATGTTGGACTCCACGCGTAACACAAGAGCGCACACTCAAGGAGATTCTCATTTTAGTTTGTTTGCCACTCGAGCACTTGAACTTTAGACTCTAAGATACGGTCGGGCTGGAACAGCGTTGATGTCGGGAATTCCTTTCATGAAAACAAAATGAATGACGACTGTACGCCTATGGCCCAATTCTTAATATCAGTCTTAATTCTCAGCAAATTTCATATACAATTGGATATAAATTGTGTGGAATCCAGTTGCCTCAACCGAGTCCGAACCTAGTGCAGATCTGCCAACTTTGGGAAAATATTTTGAGTACGACAATAGAATAACAGGAAGTCTCCGTGGTGTTTGAGTCACTGCAGATAAATGACTCCATCAGTTATTCACACCATAGCCGTCTCGTAACGAGGCTCACCACATCGTACGCAAGCCAATATGGCTAACTATATACAGTATACAAATTCATATCATTAGAACATACCCCTTGAAATGCATCATCTCGTTAAGTTACAAAACATGTTCACCAACTAGAGATGCACCGATAGCAATTTTCTTGGCCGATTCCAATTTCTGATTTTTTTAAAGTCTGACCTGCAGAATCAGATTTTCATTCAATTGTATGTTCATAATAACACATTGACTATCTTTTATAATGTTGCCCGGTCATTTTTCCGTCTATATCCGTGATCAGTGAAATACAATTTTTTTTTTTTTTTTTTATCATTTGGTCTCATTTGGTATATTTGCTGTACGTCAATGACAAATACATTCATGTGATCTGATCACGCTGATCACGTGACTGGGCAGATGCACATACGGACTACACTGCAGTTTATCAGTTACCACAATAGTGAGACTGCCGATTTTGACACTGTGATTCGTTATTGTTCATTATTCACTATGGAACAATAATAGAACATCAAACCGTCCCTGAGTTCCAATAAAAATGGAAGGGTCACTGAATTCCAATAAAATTGAAAATTGGACTTTCACCAAGTTTCAGTTTAATTTAACCTGTAACTCTGTTACAACCTGTAAGAGCCTTAGTAGGACATAAAATATAACCAACATCGAAATGTCCAGCTCAAACTTCAAATAAAAGTCTCTTTCACTTTTAAGTACAAATATGCATTTATATTATATTTATATGGTACTTGCCATTCCAAAATACATTGCAATCATGCAAAAATAAATAAATAAATAAATAAATAATAATAATAATAAATGGCCGACTCTTCTCACTTTCGTGCACCGTGCGTTGAATCAAATGAATCAAATCCAACGACTCGTTTCACTGAGTGACTCGTCAAGAGCCGAATTCCAAAAAAAGAGTCAAACCTTTCGTAAGGAGGAGACGAGAGGAGCTCGTTCACGATGAACAACCAGAGCAGATTCTCTTCTGACAGCGACTGATACGCAGCCTGCAGAATTTTGGAATATTATCAGGCGACAGATAAATGATTCACCTCATCTTCTTCTTTACCTTGAAGTACCTCCAAAAAAAGCCCACACTCTTTCTTTCGCTCTTTTTGGGAGTGTCAAGTACGCAACTACGTGACAAATATGTTGGTATCGGGTTTGAGTATCCGCGCCTTCTTTTGACGAGAACGAGTACATGAGCACTGTATCGACCGTGTAAATTTGACAGGCACAGAACCAGACACTGATGGGCCGGTCACCGGTCATAGCCGATTCGGGTCACCAGCCACCATCGATTGGTGCATCTCAAGTTTTAT
>NC_137203.1:14257820-14312820 GCF_960531495.2 Zeus faber
ACTTTCTAATGTGACTGGATTCAATCCACCTCTCGAGAAAGGCTTGGACAACATGTTGACGCACGTCAGTGTGTTGTTTCCAGATCAACTGTATATATTAGGGGGTGTAAAGCCTGCTTCATACCAAATCCGGCCAGCGACAAGAACAAAGCAGAAGTCCATTCATTCCTATGGATAGTGGGAGACTACGGCCGGAAGTTTTATATTGGAATTGGGCGAAGTAAATAAGTCACATATATTAAATAATGAAGTGATTAACAATGGATGTAACCAAATTGACAAACAACAACACATATAAATCAGTTGTGTGAATGCAGTTCTCCCGGACGTATTCTGTGACGCGAAAGCCAGACGCAGCTCATCCGACGGCCACTAGCAAAGGACCCGACTGTCGGGTGCGTAAACGGAGTTGGTGTGAAGCATGCTGAAAAGGTAAATGCAGTAAAATTTACGGTTTAACCGTGAACGGTGAAGACAAAAAAAAAAAAACCCTCTCGTACGGCAGAGCTACAGCCGTCTCACCGTCTCTACCCGTCATCCTTTTAAAAAGTCAGACTCGCGGGGTGCTTAACGGATGAAAGTTTCGGGCGGAGAAAACTTTCATTGTTTCCAAATTAAAATGACTTTCAATAACACAAACGCTGACAGTGATGGACTCGAAAATACTTTTGTGTGTGACTTCTAGGAGCTCTATGCCTCTTTCACACAATCCATTTACGGAGGTGGTTATTGCTTCGCCGGGAGATGTCTGGCTGTACGTCAAAGAATATATTGTTTTTATGAAGACATCTTCAACACTCTCTTTATGAACCCTCTTTCAAACTGATATAGGTTGATAAATGGAGCGGAATTGAAAGCAGGACATTTTCTTTGAAATATAGCGGAGTCAAAGCAATAATAATAATATTATATAACGCACAGGTATCTTAAGCTGTAATTTAGTTGAGGAGTTTGAGCACCATCCATTTCTTAAACCACCGTCGGTTCGCAGTCTACAGTGATATTCTATTTGCGACCCAGAGAAGTCACTAATTCACTTGACGCAGTAGATGTGCCACTAGATCATTCAAACGCTCTTCATTCTCAACCCACTAAAAAGTTGGAACCCTTCTTCCAGACACTGATAAAATATCCAAAGTAATGGCACCACTCCAGGTCCAAAGGAGCAGCAGAATAATAGGAAAAACCATACAACTTACTTAGTATGAGTTTCATAGAAATGTTTCGTGTGTGTGCGCGTGTGTGCGTGTGCGTGTGCGTGCGTGTGCGCGCGTGTATGTTTACAAAGGAACCGTCCTTAATTCACTTAGAAGTGATAGATGTTTTCTCACTGGATTTGCATTAATAAAATAATACACTATGATTCACGCTATTTGAATTATAACCTGTATTGTTATACTGCATATCTGCACAAACCTTAAATATTGCAGAATTATGGATCTGGTCATAGATTTTGCGAGAGCCCCGCTCAGATGAGCTACGGCCGCAGGCCTGTAGCAGTGTAAAATCACACTGAAACATTAAGTACACGGCGGAGCCAGCCTCTTCATCTTTAGCAGGGACGCGGGCAATACGTTGAGATTTAGAAACCTCTTAGTGACAAACGTTGGTAGAATTTAAAAGCTTCTGCGTTATGAGAAGGGCTGGGTTGTTCTGTCACGCTGCAGTGGGACGCAGCCACGTTGCACAGGGCAATGCCGCCATCTCATGGTCGCCGGTGAAAAATCAACCACCCGACGGAGAAGAGCATCATCGACGACCAACTGACTTTGTCACTTTAATTAAGCCTAAAGGCAGAATGTTTAAAAGAAAAAAAAAAGAAAATTTTAAATCAAATTTGTTCAACCCAATATCACCAAAGTAAAAGAAAAAGAAAAATTTTAACCGCGAAAAATATCAGTCAGAAAAGTACCATCAGACAGCAATGCCTACACTATATATCTGGGGATTCGACAAATATTAGCAAATTCAAAAGAATATGTTCTGCGGCCAGGTCTCTAAGAGAACAGGCAGGAAGAGTTTCCACATCATTATGGATCTATGCTGCATTCACAGGCAACGCGGTCGACGGGAGACGAAAAAACTGCACTTTCTGAACGGCACGGGGGAGCAAGGGGGAGGTACGACGGCAAAACGTGAAGACATGTTGCTATGGTGACGTCCAAAGACTCCAATAAAATATATCTAACCAAATTATTTTGTGTCTGTAATTATATATAAGAATTTTATCAATGCATGAAGCTATAAAAATGCCGCTTACTATTAATAGTTTATTGTAAAATAAAATGAATGTTAAATTCCCTTCAAAATGTATTGTCATTCAAAGTTAACTTCATCACAGCAACATATTCATCTCCAAGCAGGTGACAATGGATTATTTGGCATCATGGATATATTTATGGATATTGTTCCGCGGCTGTGAGAGGGAGCACATCCATAGAGCTGTGTTTCCTGGTAGCGATCATTGATCGGTTAACTGAGAGTGATGAACAAGCTGATCACCTGGTTTCCACCGGCAATAGAAGCCCTTCTTTTATCATGAATTATTCATATTTAATTATTGTATAAGTTATAACCTAGAGCCGCGACTTTACCGGACCAACCGCGACACCACCACGTCCAAATCCTCCGTCTGCTTCCTCGCGACAAGCACCAAAGAAACAACTTTTATATTAATCCGCACTTTCTATTCAAGCCATTTAAGTGGGATATTCCAGAGAAAACGGCATCCAAAACGCCGGCAGCCACAGCAGACGTGCGCGGTAGAGTCGGCTCCTCGCCTAAGTAACATCCGGCTGTAATTCCGCCGAGGAGGACGGCAAGAAGTTAAAATATTTTAACTTTGCACGGATGATGTCATGTACCGTCGCCGGTGTTCTCATGACCTCCGGTTTGCCGTCTCCCGTCTAACCCTGTTCCATGTGAATGCGGCATTATTCCTTTGGACTGAATATGTTTACCCATGCACACGCACACACACACACACACACACACACACACACACACACACACACACACACACACACACACACACACACACACACACACACACACACACTTCTACCAGACACCAATAGCGACAATTCGACAAAAACTATGTGTGATGTCTGGTATCAGCATTAAAGTAGATGAGAGCATTCAATAAACAGCTCAGCTCGGCTCTCATCTCTGATGTTTGGACATGAACGGCTTCACGCTTGAATGCCAGATTGATGCCTTTCGATTTGAGTACAAGAGCTTAGTGTCATATCCAATTGTTCAATCGTACATCTCATCTGTGTGTGTATGTGTGTGTCTGCCTGTATAATAAAGCTTATTCCCCAAACAGCTAAAGTAATGTTTTCCGAGGCAATACCTTACAATATCTCGCACAATATGTATGACATGCGGCCCCGGTGCACAGCGTATGAAAATGCAATATCACCAGATTATCACTGCTTTCCCAAAGTAGCAAATAAAAAAATGAAAAAAATTGATAAACAACAAAAACAAAAAAAATCAAAAAAAAAAAAGGGGAAACAGGAAAAGGAAAACGACGGCCATTTGAGGGTAATGCAACTGAACACAAGACTTCATTTCCGGAATTAAAGCTAATAGCTCGGAGGTGTTGGAAAAGCCATGAAGAGCATATTAATGCATTGTGAGAGTTCATTTGAAACCAAATTACCCGTTTCCATGTGGCCCTCCAGCCAGGGAAGCTATTTTTAAGGCGATTTTGCAATTCGGGAGCTGTCCCCCCTTTTTACCTCGCATGTGTGATTTGAGCGAATATAATCCTCTAGTTAATAGAGATAATATGAGATTCAGGTGTCGTTAAAAGGCGGCTCCATCCCGCCGCGCCGAGCCAAAGTGATGTTCACAACAGTCATAAGAGGAAGCGCGGGGCTCTTCGCCGCCATTAAAAAAAATAAAAAATAAATGCTACGAAAATGACATTCCTTCGGTGGCTCGAGGGCACGGAATTCGACGTGATCAAGTGCGGGAGAGGGAAGAGGTGTGTTGCATACGTGAAAGAGCCAGGTATTATGGGAGGAAGATTAACTTACAGGCTCCCATCCCGCGTGGTGAAATACTAAAAAGCCTTACAAAGTGCGAGGCTCAAGGGAAAGAAAAGAGCGAAGCGTCGTTTCCAATGGGAGCGGCATCCGTTCATTTTTCCGCCTTCTCTATGAGCTTGGCATTCACTGGCTTATTTGTTTTTAGTTGGACTTTGAGGAGTAAGATGATCTGAAAGGTGAAACAGACTGTTAAACATTTGCAATTATGTCAAAATAAGTCTCAATGGATGCTCGCCATTGTGACCATCATTTTTCCCCATAATGGCTAATGGCTCCACATATTGGCACGTTATTTATTTATAAATTACAGAATCGAAAAAGTTCAAATTAAAAAAAATAAAAATCTTACAAAGAGAATTGTATCTTATCCCTGCCAAGTGCCATATCATGTTATGATCCCAAATATTACACATTTGAGAATCTGATCCGAGCAGTAATTATAGAAGATTTGTCAAAATCTAGCGTTGACGTATTGTTCCCGAATTTATGCCCGGCAATTAACGAAGCACTATCTTATCTTAAAGTATTAATATTCCCAGCTCAAATCACATATTATCAATTACAGAGCGCATTCACATATCTGCTCCCGACTCCAAACCCTCTGCCGCATTAGAATTCCGAGCCGGTGTTTATCACAATGGCAGGAAAATGGAAACCATTTAGCATGCTGTTTGATATGCACTGACCTGGTTTCTCTATCACTGTATTTCTCTATCTCACCCTTGACAGTCAATGAGTCCCAAAAGCTTCCGTCAGAAGATATCCACAGTATCAAGACCCCCAAAGAGACTCACATACACACCAATGGCTCCACACTATAAATCAAATCAACGTATATGGCCAGCGAACACACACGCGTGCGCACACACACACACACACACACACACACACACACACACACACACACACACACACACACACACACACACACACACACACACACACACACACACACACACACACACACACACACACACACACACACACACACACACACACACACACACTCTCCAAGGGCAGAGTCTGCGCGGAGCCAGAGGACGGCATCATTAACATACCGTGCATGATCAGGAAAAGCTGACTACAAAAGTAAGGAGCCACTTTCTGGATCGCTGAGCAGGTACCTCTTGTGGGCAGGCGGATATTATGGTCTGGTCCTGGCTCAGCAGTGATGTACATGACTTACTGCAGGTTGCGACAGGGTGTACCTATAGATCCCAGATGGGGCAAAGTGCCCGCCGTGGAAAAAAGTCTGATTGAGGGAAATTAGTGAAAGAAACCTCCCCCTGAAAATTAAACAGTGCTCTTTAAGTCTGCTTGGATGAAGGGCACACGTTTAGCAGGCTTTTAAATGTTTTAGTAAAAAATTTTAAAAAGAAAGTTGTCTCAGTATTAAAAAATGTAAGGGCGGCGCTCCGAGTGTACGTATGTGTTCTTCCATAAGAAACAGTGAATCATTCAAACAATGGCTGATCTACCAACTCAGTTGAAAGTCAACATGAGCGCTCACAACCCAGCTCATCTATATATTGTTCACATCCAGCAATGGCGAAAATAATTATGCACCTCAGGCGGGATTACAGGAAAGACAACAGCGAAGTAATTTCCATATTAAAGACTCATTTCACACCTGGTTTGAGCCTCACTCCACCCACTGAAAAATGTGAAGAAATGAAGGAGGGGGCGTGGCTAGACTCTGAAAAGTTTGAAAATGATCGTTTCAAATTCCCTGCTGCGTCAATGCACTAGTTGGTGGGGGAATTGGACCCCACTGTTTGTTTTTAATACGGGCGGTAGAGAGTCACGAAAAGTACCAATCTACGTCAGCATCCTCCCTTGCGCGCTTTGTGCTGATTCTAACCGGTAGAAGGCGCTGAGTCAAAAAATATTATGAACAAGGATGGATGCGTTTCATCAGAGTTACCGTATATATTCCAGTTTCTCGTGCAGTCAGTCCTTAGGCTAAATCAGGTCACAAGTGGAGTCACTGGAGATGCATTTGAGACGCATGTTAACGGGTGTGACTACAGCGCGTCTCGGACATAATCTGGAAATATCTGACGACAGGATCAGTCAAGTCTGAACTGGGGCACTTCTCGGTCACGACCGTCAACTTGAAATGTCATGATCATGAAAGAGCTAATTGTATTTGGACTCATAAGCTCCAGATATGGTGGCCCTGAGAGCTCGACGCACTGCAACTTGAGAAAACACACGCAAACAGACAAAACACAAGCGAATAAAAAAAAAACAAAAAAAAAAAAAAAACATCTTCACCCATATGACAACGCATGCGCAGCGTTTAGAAAATGCGCTGCAAATCCAGATGTGAGCTTTGCAAGTATGACAAACACAAACGCATTAACGGAAAACACAACCATATTAACAGAAAACACAAACGCATTCATGAAAAACACAAACGCATCAAGGGAAAACACAAATACATTAACGGAAAACAGAAACACATTAACGGAAAACACAAAGCATTAACGAAAAACACAAACGCAAAAGCCACATTACGGAAGTCAGCCACACCATTATATCGATCCACGGTTTTTATTCAATCCATTTAAGTGCGCTATTCCAGAGATAACGGCATCTACCGGCTCCGCGATACAGTAGTATTGTGTCATTCACGAACCATTCAGATATTTTGGCTGAAAAGGAGGTATCACTCACTTGTGTTTCCCTGTGAACGTATCAGTGATTCAGTGAATCAGTGATTCATTCACAGGGATATACTAACTCAATGAGTGAGTGCGAGCGAACGTAACTCGCAACTGACTGGGAGCTCAACTGAACTGACAGATGAACTACATCTACACTCAGCTGGACAAGCCGGCAAGTACTGTGAGAGTCATGTTCTTCGATTTCTCCAGTGCTTTCAACACCATCCGTGACTAAGACAAAGGAGCTCATAGTGGATCTGAGGAGGGCAAAAACACCTAAAACACCTAGTACAAATACCTGGGGGTGTACTTCAATAACAAGTTGGACTGGACCAGAAACACCGAGGCAGTCTACAAAAAGGGCCAAAGCCGACTATTTCCTACGGAGGCTGAGGTCCTTTAACATCTGCCGGACGATGCTGAGGATGTTCTATGAGTCTGTTGTGGCCAGTACGATCTTCTTCGCTGTCACATGCTGGGGCAGTGGGCTGAGGGTCGCAGACAACAACAGACTAAACAAACTAATCAGGAGGGCCGGTGATGTCGTAGGAGAGGAGCTGGACACCCTGACGACTGTGGCAGAGAGGAGGATGCTGTCCAGGCTTCAGTCCATCTTCGACAATGTCTCACACCCTCTCTACGACACACTGGCCCAGCAGAGGAGCACCTTCAGCAGAAGACTCCTCTTACCCAGATGCACCACAGGAAATCTTTCCTGCCTGTGGTCATCAATCTCTACAACGCCTCCCTCAGAGAGCCAGACACCCCCTCTCTGTAATCTGACCTCAAAACACAGACTTCCACTTCTGCACCTTCTTCTTTTTGCACATTTTTAACTGTACATTTTACACTCTATATAGATATGTTTATAACATATAGATATGTTTATATATATATATATATATATATTTATATATAAATATGTTTCTTAATAATTATTATATGTTGTATGTAAATATGTTGTATGCAGATTTGGAGCTGTAACAAAAGTAATTTCCCCCTGGGATTATAAAAGTATTTCTGATTCTGATTCTGATTCTGAACAGATCATTTCATGAAGGGATTGAGTTCAGTCCGTTCACGAACGACACCACGCTATCACAGAGCCGGTAGCAGCCAATTTCTCTAGAATGCTGCACTTAATTGGCTGAGATTAAAGAACGTGGATTGATATAAAAGTAGTTTTTTTCCAATTTATAAATTGCGTCTATTTATATTGTATTCTATTCTATTGCAGTTACTGTAAATGGGTGGATCTGGTTTGGCTCATTTCCGTAATGTGGCTTTTGCTTTGTGTTTTCCGTTAATGCGGATGTGTTTTCCGTTAATGCGGTTGTGTTTTCCGAATTCACAGAGTGTTCTGCTATGCAGTTCGTTCGACACGTGGGGATTTGCAGCACGTTTTCTAAACGCTGCAGATGCGTTGTCATATTGGTGAAGATGTTTTCTTCATTTGCTTGTGTTTTGTCTATTTGCATGTGTTTTCTGAAGTTGCAGTTATGTTGCGGCTTTTGCATTTTGTTTTGTCTATTTGCATGTGTTTTCTTAAGTTGCAGTGCATTGAGCTCTCAGGGCCACCGAATCCAGAGGATTGATGGTCGACCGAAATTTCAGTACTCCAGAAAGCGCATTAATAAGTTGCTTTATTGTGCATCACTCCTCCTGTACATACATCAGTCGACACTGACTGTCAACTGTCGACACTGTCCCACTTTCATCCATCACCTCCCGAAACCAATTTTTGTACTACAGTCGACGTTTGGTTCTGATTTCCAAACGGCTCCCTCATGCGGTTGTCAACCGGGCCGACACAAAAATCTTGGCAAACGACGTCGACAGAAGCGAAGCAGCTGCTGCGAAGGAGACACACTGGAGCTGAGAACCAAACCGCCAGCGCCAAGGTTATTTCAGCGTCCCACACTATCAATCTGATCCTGGCGGCTCGGGGATGTGTTGACGAAGCTGACAGCCAAAACGGATGGTGAAAAATGACATTGAGACCCGCGTCCAGCTGTTTGGAAATGCCACGAGCAGTGTCCAGTGGATGAATGGGTGAAGGATCCCAAAACGAAAACAAGTCTCCCGGAGAGAGCCCACCTGTTGAACTGAGAAGCCCAGCAAGACTACTCCACCCCTTTATTCCATGACTAATTACAATATTTGCAATACTCTGTACTTCTACTCTGTACAATGACAATTTGTTGAATCTAATTTAATCTAATATACATTACGAGTTATGACCACGTGCTAAGGGAGAGGGTATAGGCTCTAGCTCCTTTGGGATGTGCCAACACCCTGCCGGCTGCCCTGACCCACTTCACCAGGACTCACACACACACACACACACACACACACACAGACACACACAGACACACACAGACACACACACACACACACACACACACACACACACACACACACACACACACACACACACACACACACACACACACACACACACGTTATTTGGTGACCCTGGTTAAGCTTCAGTTTACGGCAGAGCCAGCTGGATGAGCGGTGTTGGTACCATGCCTGAACAGGAATTAATATCCCCAACGTCACAACATACACGCATCCCTAGACCCAGGAAATATTATTTTTGTTGATTTATGAAACCTTTGGGTCGCATGGCTGAAGGTTATTGAAGGGGCGTGGGCAGGAGCAAACCAAAGCCTGCACAGCGTCGATAAATGGTCTTCCTCCACTTTCAAGATGTCACCCAAGAATGTCACCTGATTATTTATTAACCCTAGTGTAATTTGCATGAATTATACAGAATATGTTGCTGTGTGCCGGGGCCCGCCTCACAGAGCAGGATTTACTGGTCAGCGAGCTAACTTTAAACCACTGCCATTTTTACCACGAGCGTCACCATGGTAACCTGTGATGTAGGGAGGTGTTGATGAAGCGGACCGCCAAAGGAAATGGTGAAAGACAACATTGATTTACACCTCTAACTTTTGGATCAATCATAAATATGTATGGAAACCAAAAATATGTATGAAAACCGTCAGGAATGTGTGTATTTTACAAGATTGAAATATAAAAGAAAATGTATGGATATAGACGGATTTTCACAAACATTATTATTCAATATTTTTCCGTTTATACGAATATGCTACAATGCCTGTCTCATCTCTTCATAAAAACATTCCGTGAAACTATATGATGATTACAGTATATTGTGAGAATTGACACAAATAATGTCAAATGAGAACAATAATAAATAAAGACCTAGAATGTGAAAATACATGGAAAATATATTTCAGCTGTATTAATTGGGGAAGCCTTATCAGGGATTACGCGACACTTTCTGAAAGCTGATTGGTCCAAAAACTGTTTCCCATTTGTAATCCTGAGCTCAGGTTAGGCGCGCAGGCGAAGTTACCATGGCAATGTACCCCCATTAAAAGTGATCCATCCGTAAGAAGAAAAAAAAATCCAGGGTTCGAAAAAAACGAAGTGCAAAGCTCTCTGAGTTCAACACTAGAGGATTTAACGGAAAGGACTAGCAGGTGGCTGAGAAGAAACGGATGAGTTGGGAAGGTACGTAGCTCCATGGCGTCATGGTGATGGCACCCAGCATGGACTAACACTGGCAGTGGCATGAGCCACTGGGCGGCCTGTAGGAATTGGTGGTGGTAATGAGTGATGGACGGTAGCCACTGGGCATAGTGGTTGAGGGTTGACCAAGGTTGAGGGTGGGCTGGACGGGGACATGGAGAAGGGGGGTTCGGGGAAGGGAGTGGAGTGGGACTTATCCAACTACACGTCAGTGAATGCCCACATGTTCGATACCCACTTGATCACCTCACACTGACCCTCGCAGTGGTTGTTGTAGCATGGCGGCCAACTAAGCCATTTGGAGCTGGTTTATGGAGATGTATGACCCCCTCCTCCTCTCCTTGTTGTTTGGCGAGTATGGGCTTCTGTGTGTAGCACACTAATTATCAGTGTAAGGGATCCGTTTTACCATATGCAACTAATGAATCCTGCTACGTAATACAGGCCCACGGTGTGTCTGTGTGTGAGTAAGAAATTGCCCGTCCTGTTCCAGTGGGATCTACTGCTGCTTATGCATTCCCTGAATCACTTCAGTAAACTAAAACTGGGTTGGGCCCGCTGCACTGCGATCAATCGCTAGCACATTAACGTGTATATGAGAAATATATTAATGGCCAAGAGAGCGCATGATCGATATTTATATTTAGAATTCAAATTTTCTGAACACTTAAATTGCATCTTCTTTCTCGTCCTCTTCATTTCCTCTAAATATTCTTTTTTTTTATAAAGATCCACATTTATCCAATTAAAAAAAAAACATCTACTGACTGTGTATATAAGCCTAAAACTGGAGGGAAGACTCCACAGTGTAAAACAAAATAGATGGAAATAAAGCCATGAGGACATAAAGAAATAAGTATATACAGTAATAGGATCAAACCATCTTTTCAAGGTTTAATAAAAGTCAAACACAAATAAAAACAAACAAACAAAAAAACAAAAAAAAAAAAACACATACACACAGTGGACCTACCAGACTTCCCAGTTTGGATGAGGAGGAGTTGTTCCTGTGTTTGAGCAGTCCACAGCCGTCGGTGCCAGGAGCATCTCTGTGGTTGCCATGAACCTGCGGACCACCAGCCCCCTCGGATGAAGAGCGAAGACGCCTGTCTATCCGCATCACCTCATGGTAAGGACTCACACTACTACACATGGAGGCTGAAAGCAGGAAACAAAGGCATTCGTTATCTAGAATACAGTGATCACAATAATACATACATAGCGTTAAGGGCTTGAGTACATTACAGAAAGGTTAACACAGTTTAAAATATAGCTGATCGTCAAAAACCTTGAAATCGGTGGAAATTCCTCCATACGGCCTAACATCGCCAACTTGACTAGAACGTTTTGGATTAAAGCGGTTGTTATTGGCCCTCAGTGCAAATATAGGCTTTTTCGGACCGAACAGTTCTGGGACTCCCTGAGTGGAACTAGGAACTGGGGAGGTTCCCCCGAGAACTAGATACCTTTAAAGGCTTTTTTTCGTGGTTGCATTCGCACTGGCAGTAGGAGCGCCGAAGTGACATCAGCCAATGGGGTTTCAGCTTTACTTTCGGGTTCCGGTTGAACTAACTCCGTAACTTTCACTGATTTCACCTTTTGTTTTTATTCAATTAACGTTAGAAAATAAAATAATGAAGTGAATACATCGACAATAAAATAAGAATTTTTATTGTTCTTTATTTTTAATTACTGCTGAGTGTACGTGGGCTGGTCCCCAACCTGCGACTCGACCGGGGGGGGGGGGGGGTTCTCCTCAGTCCGAGGGACCGGTGAGGGACCGTGGACTTGCGTCTGGACCAATCACCGTGCACCGGCGGGTTATCTCCTAAATAGGAGCCTTTCTGTGTGGAGTTTGCATGTTCCCCCCCGTGCTCACATGGGGTTTCCTCCACCTACCATCAGTAAGGACCCCCACCAAAAACATGCACGCATCATCTGACTTCTTGTGCTGGTAAGTCCCTAAAAGTAAGTAGGAGCTAAAAAAGTCCCTCAAGAACTATGATCGTTCCTCCAAAGGTTCTTAGTTCTTACACACTTCTACCAAGTAATTACAGAAGCTAGGGAAATCTTTTAGTTAAAGTCGCCTTTGCTAATGGGCAAATGGGGGTTACACTTATTTTGGAAACAAGTAACCTTTGTCTATCAACCTTTGAGCGGCCCAGCCACTGTGGTGTCTGCGAGGCCACAAAATAGAGACAGAGGAATGAATGGACACACATTTGTGCGCGTGTGTGTGTGTCTTTTTAAACAAGCACAAAAAGACCCAAACAGAGTGGACTGTTGTGAGCGCTGACAAAAGGAGGTCCATTTGGTCCTCCAATTAATAGATAAGATGAGAAAGAAAGAGGGCAAAACAATAACACATAATTTGATGGCAAGAGGAGCAGAGCTTGTGGCGAACCACGGAGACCACTGAACTACAGAGTCGACGCAATACGGCAGTGTTGTGCCATTAAGGCAGATAACCCAATACATCTAGTTTGTCTGCTGTTCCCAATTCATAATAAATAGTGTGGCAGCTGTGAATATTTGACCAACTTGATGCAAGCCTTTAAAGGATCTAGGCTAACTGTGTAACATTATGCACAGCCATTCAAATTGCATACAGTATCATTGTTTTTTGCTCTCATTCAAGTGCCATTGCAACGGTAACACCTGATAGGAAACAGACAGATCCCAAAACGGTCCTACTACCGGGGACAAGAGCTGCACCCTGAAATGCAACAAAGCGCCAAAGGTCATTCCTGCTGCACCTTGCTGTAGTTCCCCGTGAAAGAAAGATGCAGAGTGTCACAGAAGTTCACGGGTCGCTTTAATCTGCAGTTTGTCAGTCGGTGGATTTTTTTTTTTTTTAATAAAGAGGCAGACAGACGTGGGTTTTTACTGGCCACAAGGGTCGGATCAGAGATGTGCTAAGGAGCAGCTCTCTGGGATGAACAGTTCATTTTCTGGGAGTCAGAGACGTCACAGATGTGTTCAAGATAAGGCAAACTCTGTGACGCGCGAAGGACAATGGGGTATTGTTCCTGCTCTTGCAGCTGCATCGCGGCAAGGCCGAAAGCAACGATAGCAGCGGCAGGAGTCCAAGGTTGAACGCAAGCACCTAGACGTGTGTGTGAGAACTAACACTGTGTGTTGAAATAAAGATATGTGACTGAGGTTGTGTTCTTCATTATGTGTGTGCATAAATATTGATGTGATTACATATATTTAGATTTATTGTTACATGATATTGTTACACAGAGCATATTCAAAAACATGTTGCTGTGAGTGACAGGTTGAACAGAGGGAAGGATCTGGAGCACAGGTTCATCTGTGAAACATTACATTCTAGCTGCTTAAGAGGAAATGAGTGTGATATGAACAAATCACCTCAGATCAAAGACCAGACACAAACCGCAGTGTCCACAACTTTTAGTTTAGTTTGAGTGGTTGTTATTCAAATATATATAAAATTTGTAATTCCATTTTTTTCATGTGTTTGTGTTATATGTAGATTAATTTTCCAAATTAATAGTTTTAATGCAATTGAGTCATCAGCATCAACATCTACTGGCTTGTTATACATTTTATAAACACTACAAATTGCAATTTCGAGTCATACTTTGGATTTGCGAAATTCACAATTGTATTCTGATATTCATGTTTCGCGAATCGTTATTACATGAAATTAATTGCAAAACATGAACATCACGGTTATTTGGCAAGCTTGTTGAGTGTCATTGGTTCATCAATCTCCTAATTCATGAATATGGTGATGAAGGTTTTCCTTACAGCAGTGAAAAGCGACATATAATGCGGCATCGCGGTTTACCAACCTGGGGACCAGTGTGCATTACAATAACAGGATAAAACCGATAGAAACTTACGAAAATAACATTTACATACAGTAAATGAAATACAGATAACAAGGAATAATAAATAAAGGGGAATCATAAATATGTTTTTATATGTGTGAATTGTACACTTCTAGTCAGGGACCGGGACATGGCTCTCTGTGCGCCCCGATCGCCGGATATATATATATATATATATATATATATATATATATATACACACACACACACACACACACACACACACACACACACACACACACACACACACACGCATTCAAACTGACTTCAGCGCGGATGGAATCATGATTGTGGAATCTCCCGAATTCATAGATAGGAGCGCAATCTGCTCGAATAACTACCAATCTACCGATCTGCCAATGATGTGATAATGGTCACAGCTCATATTTTCCCGAGTTTTTTTTAGAGAAACCGGACAAAGACCTGACGCAGTTCAGGTTTAAGGATCTGTTAATTTCACCTGGAGACACCCTGTGTGCTTCTGTGTCTACCAGTATGCACCAGAGCCTGGAGATGGTGTGTGCGTGCGTGCATGCGTGGAAGTTTTACCTGTGTGCGGCTTCCGGAGGTGTGAGGGCCGAGGCTCGTGACGGCCGCAGCAGCCTGCCCGTCCTCCCTCCTGGAGGGACAGCGCATTCCTCACCCTCCTCTCTGACTGCTCCGGGTTGGAGTGACAGCCCTCGCTGCGCGCCACGCCCGCCTCGCTCTCGCTGGTCGTCTCAGTCTGGTAGCCCGTCTTCCCCTTCCCCGCTACCGGCTTCCTCTCCTTCTTCTCCTCCTCCTTTGGCACCTCATCCCTTGCTTCCTTCCTCTCCTCTTCCCTCTCCTTCCTCTCTGCCGAGGACTGTTCCTGCGGCGGGAGGCAGAGCACCGCCGTCTCTGGCTCGGAGAGGGAGACAGCCGTTTCGTAGTCTGTGTTGTTGGCAGTGCTGGTGTCTGGCAGCAGAGGTTTTTCTGCGCTGGAGTGAGCCGGAGTGAAGAACACCTGGCAGAAGGACAATTAAAAAAAATAAAAATAAAAAAACGGGGATTAAAAGGATTAAAGTGAATATGGCAGAATAACATGAGCCAAGCCTGAAATATACTTCTGTGTCGAAGCGAGGGAGCATTTACGGTTCTGGGCTGTTGACTCTGTTCGTAGGACGGAAGTAGAAGTGTTACATACATACCACAATGCTATGTATACGGACGACATAACTTTAACACTTCAGTCTCAACACAAATAAAAGCATATGAACGCAAGTGATCCAGTTAAAAGTAAAAAAAAAAAAAAAGTCTCAAATATGAAGTATTTAAGTATTTTCTATTTCAGTAGTTAATTAGTATTTGCACACTGAATGAAGTATTTTAGTGTTTTAGTGTTTGGGAAATGCAAAGCAATACACATAATAGGAAATACTAAGCAATCCAAATGGACTAATCACAGCTTTTATTTGCAGGAACATACTGTATTTAGGGACTCATGGGGCTACGCTGGTACTGTAGAGACCTTTGGCGTCGCTACACCGTAGCTTCAACAAAGAACCATGAAGACTGCACTGCATATGGGGATATCCCCAAAAGTTTGTAGAGGAATCTGGAAGCTATGAAGCGTTGTCATTACCCCAAAGATTTGTATCAGTGCAAATCCTTGGTTTTAGCTTCGTGTTCCCTGCAGAGACACCCTGTGAGGAAAGGGGTGCACTGGCAGCGCCCTACCTGGGACGTGGAGATGGCCAGGCTGAAGCTCTCTGGGGCGGCGGCGGGGTTCGCGGGTGCGGATCCCTCAGTTTGCTCAGGGGCTGCGGCAGGGCCAGGGGCAGGTCCAGGGGCGGGTCCAGGGGCCGGACCCGGCGCGGGGCTGGGTGCGGGCAGGGCGTCCGCCTCCGATACAGAGTCCTCCGTGATGGGGATGAACTCGGAGGGGGTGAGGGCCGTGGTCCGATCCTCTGATATCATGGGCGACTGGAGGGAGCTCTCCCCTCCGACGCCGAGCAGCTCCCCCGGCCAGGACCCCGGGGTGAGCCCGCCCGCAACGGGGCTAACGGCGGCGGACGCCGGGGGTTCCGGATTTACCTCCGGTGGTCTGTGATGGTCGGAGGTCCGCGAGAAGTGGTGGTGAGCAGAGAAGGACTTGGGGAGCAGCTGCTTCTTCTGGCCCGACGACCGTTTGTTGTTGTTGCTGCCGTTGCTGTAGTCGTCGAGAAACCCAGAGTCGTCGCCGTCGTTGGTCCTGGAGCTGCTGATGCAGTTGATGAACACACTGCGGTTGGTCGTGGAGGAGGAGGAAGAGGATGCCTTGTCGAAGTCCTCCGTCTGGGAACGCGTGATCTTCTTCTGTCTGTAGCTGCCGAAGCCGAAGGAGTGGCGCGGCTTGGAGCGCCCGCCGCCGCCATCGCTGATCCCGGCCGACGACGACGAGGCGGTGACCGATGTCTTGGCGGGGTTACTGTTCCCGTTGGCGTCCGTGCCCTCCTGCGGCGGCGAGGGCGCGAGGTTGAGGTTGGGCGGCTGGGCGCGCGGGGCGCTGCTCCGCTTGCCGCTGAAGCTGAGCGACGGCGTGCGGAACAGGCTGCGGCGTTTGCCTGTGCTGCCCGAGCTGGAGTTGGTGCTGGAGGGCGACGAGGTGTGGACGCCGTTCCCGACGCCGCCCGACGACGGGGACGACGGGAGCGAGTCCTGCCTCTTGCTGCTGCTGCGCCGGAAGATGGGGAGGCGAGAGACGAGCGTGGAGCGGCGTGGAGCGGATTCCCCCATCGAGGAGCTGAGGCAGCGGGCACCCTGTGGAAAGAACAGAAGCAAATAGAACCACAGGGCGTAAATCTGTGTTCGAAACAAGCCTGTTTAATAGGCTTGACGTCCTAGTTACAGAACAAATAACTGCTATTAACAATATTTTTTTTATTGTTCATTTTACTATGTCAGTATACATTTGTAACAGTGTAATAATACAGTCTTACAAATCAACCTAATGCAAAATAGCCATTTATTGGAAAATAAGTTAATTCAATTTTGGTTCCAACCGAAAATTGGAACATAAGAAGTTGGGTAGACTGTTAATTTGCCTCAACACAACTGATCGAAACACACAATTCTAATCCTAATTCCATTTATAGCGACATTTTTTTTTATACAAAAAGAAACAAATTCAAAGAATTTTCACTGTACACACTAATGAGCTAGGATTCAAATGTACCCTACAAAAATAAAAAAACGCCAAAAACCAGGTCAAAAATCTTTGTGTGACATGTGACTTTATGTACCACTTATGACTTTATACTATTCATCAGAGATGTCCAGTCGACTTGAGTCATAGTTGTGATGACTTGCAATTTGACTTGACAGAAAATAAATGACTTGAGACTCCACGTGGACTTGGAAGTTAAAGACTCTTGACTTGAGACATGATGACTTGAGTGACTTGTTTGTGTTTCATTCACTGAAACCTTGAACTAAAACGCTACCTGCGAACAAAAAGGTGATTTGTTTGGGCTCGGTCGTCCCATCCCCTCATGGTGTCGCGGCTCGGTAGCAGACGGACAAATGTTGTAGTAATCCATGAATGGTGCCATCGTGCAATTTGAGGTTTCCTTATCCATCACAGGTTGGTGTTTAGAAAGTTGTAAGCTGTAAACAAGGGACGGTGGTTATTTTTCTCTTCCGTGTTAAGCTACGTGCGCTGTGATTGGTCCGCGAAGCCCTACGCGCCACCATGTTTGTTTACATTCGCTCCCAAGTGCAGATAACGTAAAGCACGGTGACTCCAAATGATGTCAAATATTGCCGTAAAGCTGTTCTGCCGCTGATTTGCGACGTAGTGTTAGAAACGGTATAAAAGCCTGAGCGATATCAGTCATTATTTGACTTTTTGACCCCATTGAGATCGGCAGTTCTGCAGCCGATGTGTCCCGCTTTTTAAACAAGTATGATAAACAAAGAAACATTGATTATTTATGCTGTACTTGTCTGCTTTAACACTACTTTTAGGTTACTCACCAAAATAAGCACAAAGTCCATCTAGGCATTATAAATTACTCCACGTTTGTTTACACTCGCGTTTAGACACCACTCTCAAAGCAATAAGCCATGCTGCGTTCATGGGAAACCAAGATGATGCGTTCGCACGAACTCGTAAAAAAGATAAAAAATAAGAATTTAATTGAATGTCGTCTTTTACACTTTTTTATCCATGAAAAAGTTCTTTGTGTGTTTATTTATTTGTTTGTTTGGTTATAAGTTAAAATTTTCTCAAATATAGAAGCTTAAATAAAATCTAAGTTTTTCAAATCCATAAAAAAAGATAGCACTTTTTGACAAAATATCAGTCAAAGCGTCAATAATGGGTGGGCTAGGACTCTCCAAAATCAGGATCAGCATCAGACCCAAAAATCTGGCATTGGTCGGGCTCTAAAAATATGTATAGACAAGACATTTTAATATTGTCTAATGTTATATATCATCATATCACACAGCCCTAATACTAAATATAAAATATTAAAATGTTCAACGGTGTCAATGTTGACATTACAAGTGTCAGTGTAACGTCACCCGGTATGCCAGCACACGCTCTGAATGGCATCGTCATGATTGGATGACGACCCTGTCAGTCAAGCTCCTCGCTTCCTGACCTTGTTTTCAACGAGAAGCACTCGTTACCCTCCCACTGGTGACACACACCCAGTCTGATCAGATCACATCATCATGGCGGCTGCAACTGTGCCAAGACTCATCACTTTCTAAATCAAAAATTCCACTCCATCATTTTCATTCAATCAAATCAATTTGTGCAAATCTATTCATAACTTTTTGAGGTATTCTGCAAACAGGCAGACAGGTGGACAGGTGCGGAATCGAACAAAGTTTGATGTTGTGGTCTGGCTGTCAGTATTTCACTGTTTCAAAGTGATAGAGCGAATACTGTTTTTAATTGAGAGGAAATGAATAAATATATAAGCTTTTATAAAGTTATTTGTTTTTGTTTGATGACATGTATTTGACTGAATATCAATAATTATAACACAAATGCAATTCATTGTCATACTTTGAGAACAGATTAGATAGATAGGCCAATAATATTATTATTAGACAGATACTAATACTTTGTCCTTCTCTTTATAAAAGACTGGATACTGACTGGATACTGCAGGTAAGACCGCAGTAACTTAGGGAAAAAAGTGACATAACCTGTGATTGACTTGCCCAAGAAAAAATGTCTTGGGACTTACTTGTGACTTGGATAAGAGGGACTTGGTCAAAAGTCTGCTTTTTATCATTGCATGTGACATCAAGTATAAAACTAGGGGCAATATCTGTTCCCATGCAAAAACAATAAATAAACTGATTTTGGAGCGCCTCGACTATTCAAACAGACGGATGATTATATTGAATAGATAAAAAATTTTAGTCTCATCAACATAGGCATATCTTAGAGGAAGTGGCCGGGAGGTTTCTTAATAGAGCGTTGCTTTTCTTTGATTCTGGGATTAGAAGTACTATCACCTTGGTAAATCGATTTTGATTTGTATAATTTCATAATTATTAAAAAAATGAAAAAATTAAAAATTTTAAAAAAAGTACAAAGATACATTTTGTGAGAATAATATTCATACGGAGTCCATCCCTCTCTTCAGCAACAAGTGGGCTAAGCGCAGCGAGACGACAGGCTTATGGAGCCATAGTTAGATGATCAGGATCAGTCGGCGTCTGAGCTTGTACTTGATTACTGGAGACGTGAGGCTTAGGGGGTTTGACAGGGCTGCGGCGTGACGCCAGAGCGCTCCACCGCCACCCAGCAGTGGAACATAGACAGAGGCGGCGCAAGGGGCCACACGGAACCAGAGAAAAGTAGAGATGAGGATAGATGGACAACTGAAATAGGGGTTTTTCCAACGCCCGTGTGTACACACCAAACAGTGTCACTGGCTGGAAGGAAGAGCGTACCACGGCTCTGCATCTTCTGTCAATATCACATCACGTATTGAAATATCACACGCTCTTAGCAATGAAGAGGTCAGTCGTTTTTTTTGGTTTTCTTTTTTTCTTTTTTCTTTATTTAAACGAATGTTTTGCTTACAGAAAGCCACTGTGAGAAGAACCTTTGAAATTATGTGTACGGAAATTTATTTTTGGTCTTAAGTTTCTGTGACTTCCCAGAGAGAACCGTCGATCAGGTTATGATAAAACGGCGGCGGCGGTCACAGCAACATAGTTTCAGTTTTATTTTGACTGCGCACATGAATTCACGGATAACCCGATAAACTGCACGAGTGAGAGGTGATGATCTGCAGTAACGTCCTGGTAAAGAATGAAATGACAATTTGGACAAAATGGTTCCGAACATAATGGTCCGGAGTCATTTCTCTGCCTTGGTAGCAAACAAACTGACAATCAGATGCTTTTATAGAGGCATTTTGTTTTTCCGGAAAAAAAAAATAATACGATCTGACGATTGAATAGCTTAATGACCTGACACGAGAAATCCGCAACAACTTTTTTTTTTTTTTTTTTCTCATTAACATGACCAAAAAGGAAAGAACAGAGAAAGGGTATTCCACTACAAAACCCAGGGCTCTGGTCGCCCGTCTAGATACTGTAACTTTTAACAACCGTTTTCAGGAAATAAGAGCGTTCATTGCAACTTCCATCTGGTCATGAAGCAGAACCTTCTCATTCACCTCCAGTTCCCACACACACAAAACTGAAACCACCCTCCACTTCTGCATTGAACAGCTCGGAAACACACTAGACCTTGTCCACCTTCGCACCGACAACCTGTTTTTTTTTTTTAAGTTTGTCCAGAAGTTGGGTGGGAGCAGAATAGCAGGTGCGGGACTGAACGGGTGTTTCCTAAAGGGCAAGTTTGGCATGTGCTTCTTGATTTATCTGGTCCTGCCCACAAAGGCTCAGGCTGTGTTAATTCCCTGGCTGCACCTTAATGTTGTTTCATGGAATGCAATGGAACGCTTCAATGATATCTAAAAGATATAAATCCAGCCTCGAATCGCCTGGTGACGACCTGTACTAAGTGCACATGGACTACGACGGTGATTCCCAACAGTTTTTTCATACCAGGGCCCCTAAATTTGATCCACATGAGATTTAACCTCTGGGACCCCAATCTGAGAAGATTTGTATTGTTAGACATAGACCGGACTTCCATGCCTATCCATAATGTAGTTCGGGAGATAACGGTGAAACTACGATCAAAACAGATAACACTATTGTACGCTCCCTCGTGAAGCCGACGTCTTGTAAAATAAATAAGGGTGAAGTGTGACGATTAACTTTTTCGCTGGGGGCCCCTCCCGCTCTGGGAACCACTGGACCGCTAGATGCGTTCAGTCCCAAGCTGTCTTCTTTAGTTATTGTAACACCGAATCAAAACAGGTTTTCACTTTGATAGGTCCCACCGCCGACACCGTGAGTTTGGTATCACGTATTAACATTGTCACTATTTACATATTTGACTCTTGGTCATCAAGCCCTGGATGAAGAAAAAAGTGTGTATTGCCTATTTAGTTTAGTAGAAAAACGTGGCATTACTAACGTAAGAACAGTCCCAATAATAACAGTAATAATAAGGAGTAGTATAATAGCACTTATATTATGACCTAAAGTAATAGTAATAATTAACCAACCATTAACCAATAATAATATTTATCAATGCTATATAAATAGAAAATATAAGAGTAATATATAACTATTTATATTTAAATGCAATATAAATACATATATATAGATTGTACTAATTATTCAATATTTACTTATATGTATATATTAATATAAAAAGTAAATGACGAAATGCCAAATCCATCAAATGTTTACAAATATAAATAAAAGCACATTAAATACAGTTCTATAAAAACGTGTTTGAACGGTCCAGCGCAGCGGGGGGATCAGCGCTAGCCGAGCGCGTCAACACCGCTGAAAGCCCCCGATGGCGGGATTCACCTCAAGCGGGGAGGCTTCGGATGGGAGCCGAGGTGTCGCTCCGCAAGCTGCGCTCCACACGCAGAGGTCAGACGGAATAACCTGACCCCCGCGTCCTGGACGTGGACGGGGATCAGCTGGAGGCAGAGGGAGGGAGAGGCGGAGGCGGAGGCGGTGGCGGAGGCGGGGGAGCCTACCTTCAACGCGATCCCAAGGCCGCTCCGCGGAGTCGGCCACCGGCGTTCGCCCCGCAGCCTCTCGCACCGGCGCTGGCGTCGGAGCCCTTCGTCGGAGCGCTCTTCGACCCGGGGAGGAGGAGGAGGAGGAGGAGGAGGAGGGGGGTGGAGGAAAGGAGCGGCGCCGCCACCTTCCTCGCACGGCGGTGACGTGGAGCGTCGCTTCCTCCTTTCAGCCTCTTCCGCGTTGCTGCGCCGGGAACGGGCGTGACGTCACCGCCTCCGCCCGCCCCACGTCCCCCTTCCACAGCGGGTCGACCGCCTGGCCCGGCCAGCCAATCAGCGGCCGTCTCCGTTTAAAGCCTACATAATAATAATAATAATAATAATAATAATAATAACATCACAATGATGATTATAACAAAAACAACAACAACAACAACAATAAATAATGATAATAAAATAATAATAATAATAATAATAATAATAATAATAATAATAATAATATAATAACGATAACAATAAACATAATAACTACAATAATAATAACAATAATATCCTGCTAATAAAACAATAATAATATAATAGCAATAGACATAATAAAATAATAATAATAATAATAATAATAATAATAATAACGATAACAATAAACATAATAACAACTACAATAATAACAACAATAATATCCTGATAATAAAACAATAATAATATAATAACAATAGACATAATAAAATAATAAAATAATAATAATAATAATAATAATAATAATAATAATAATAATAACGATAACAATAAACATAATAACAACTACAATAATAACAACAATAATATCCTGATAATAAAACAATAATAATATAATAGCAATAGACATAATAAAATAATAATAATAATAATAATAACGATAACAATAAACATAATAACAACTACAATAATAACAACAATAATATCATGATAATAAAACAATAATAATATAATAACAATAGACATAATAATAATAATAATAATAATAATAATAATAAATTAATATCATAACAATAATAACTAACATAATAACAACACAAATTATTATTATTAATAATAATAATAATAATAATAATAATATTTTTTAAACGAGGATAATAATCAAATAATGATAATATAATTATAACAATAATAATAATAATAATAATAATAATAATAATATAACGATAACAATAAACATAATAACAACTACAATAATAACAACAATAATATCCTGAAAATGAAACAATAATTATATAATAACAATAGACATAATAAAATAATAATAATATAATAATAACGATAACAATAAACATAATAACAACTACAATAATAACAACAATAATATCCTGATAATAAAACAATAATAATATAATAACAATAGACATAATAAAATAATAATAATAATAATAAAGTAATATCATAACAATAATAACTAGCATAATAACAACAAAAAATATTATTATTAATAATAATAATAATAATAATAATAATAATAATAATAAATAACGAGGATAATAATAAAATAATAATAATATAATTATAACAATAACAATAATAATAATAATAATAATAATAATACTAAAACTAACGTTAAAAAACAATAATAGAAAAATATGAATAATAATACAAAGAATACAAAACAAGGGGTATTTAAATAAATAATGAGTCTCAAGAGACATATACTGTACCATTGGTAGGCTTGGCTTTCTAGTTTTGAATACCCTCATGTAATTGAGTGCAAAGTCTAGGTTGTTATGGAATTTTCTTCTTTTTTTTTTTTTTTTTTTTTTCTTCACCACCAATCTTCTGTACTATTTGTTAAAATGTCAGATGAGTAAATGTATTTCCAGTCAAGTTTTCTCTAATATTCGTATTGTCCTTAAAGCTGCTACAGTTCTAACAAAGACTAAAAAATTTAATTCACATGCCACTTTAAATGCACATATCTGTACATACATAGGCATATTCCTTCTATCTATTCCATTTTATTTCAATTTATTTTATTGTATTTTATTCTATATATTTTTATCTTATTCTACAAGTATTCAACTTACTGTATTACGTTTTAGGAGTCAGTTAGTCGGTCTATTAGAAAGGAATTTTCTACTTTTATTTTTTTTCCTAGGACATATTGTGTGCTATCACCGGGTGCGTTGCATTACATTTCACTGCATATATGTATGAAAGTATGTATATGTATGTGACAAATAAAAATCTTGAATCTTGAATCTTGAAATCTGCGCGTATCACACCAATTCTCAGGTCTCTGCACTGGCTTCCGGTGTTTCAAATGGATTTTAAGAGCTGCTGCTTGTTTGTAAATTGCTCAGTGGCTTGGGGCCAAAATACTGTACATCCTGGATTTGCTTTTCCGATGACCTGCTCAGACCTCTTAGGTCACCTGGGGCCGGTCTACTAACTCCACCTCGAGTAAAGATGAAGTGAAGCAAAGCCTAGTTATTATGTTACACATTATGGAAAATCGCAGACTTGCCCCCGACTTGCTCCACACTCATAATGTTGCCATGGTATTTCAGTGTATGATAAGCCCTGTTTGCGTTTAACTAACTATATTTCTTATTTATTTCTGTGATTTTATGTCTTTTCATCAGTTTCCTTTTGTTTTTTGTATTATTCTACTGCCTATATACGTGCCCTTGTAAATAAAAAGTGCTTTTTAAATCAACTTCCCTTGAATTGCCTAGAACAGGTTCCAAGATCACATTTAATGTGTTAAAATTAAACAAATACAGACCTCCGTCATTGAACAAATGAAATGAAATGCCATTCTTAATGTGATATTGTTTTGCTTCTCCAAATGCAATGACTTTTTTCCACCCGTGTAGGCGTCAGGGGACGCAAACTGCTCAAATATCGGCTAATTAAAGTAAATCACATTCCCTTCTTGATATAACTTAGAAGCTTTTGGGGTATTACACTATAGTTGCCAATACTTTTAACCTGTGGTCTCCTCATAAGAAAACCCTGAGAACTCCACGTAATCCCAATGCAGTATATTTCAATGGTTGGATCAGCCATTGTGTCGTTTAGCTAAAAGTATTGGAGATAAAATATAAATATAAAATATAAAACATATAGTGATTGCTCAGGTTGAGTACGTAATTAGGACAATCAGACTTAGATTTTAAAAACACACCGCCGTTTTATTTGATAGAGGCTTCAAACTAAAATTAAATAGCATTTCCAGGAGTCCGAACAGAGGGCAGACATTACTTGTATGTTTACATCCTTTTTAGGTTCACTACATTAACAGGAAGTCACCACACTTTGTATATATATATATACACACAAACACACACACACACACACACACACACACCATCCAAATACACTTTTAGAAAACAAAAAAAAACAACGGTGAAAGTACATCATTACAGCTGTGAGAAACATGACGTTTGTGAGAGTCAAGTATTTTTATGAAGGTAAAGCTGCATTTGTTTTCTTTTTCTTTTAACTCTAGTTCTATCAAGTAGAGGCAAATTCAAGACAACAGTTTTAACTACGAACTAGTGGCAATGCAAAGTGTCTGAACATCCTGTACGGCTGTCGACAAACTTCATTTTTTATTTTTTTTTTTTTTTTTAATCCTGCAAGTTCTAATGTCTACTTCATATTGCACGCACCGATTTAACTAACCACACGTATTCCCGCAAAGCCAAACCTATTACCGACATGCTGCGGGGTTCTAAAATGCTAACTTGAACTTTGATTGGTAGCCAGCCATTAGAATATTTGGTTTAATTTACTAGAGAAAAGCAGGATGCAGGAGTAGGATGACCCCCTCCCCCCACCAAAAGCTATTTCCTCAAGTAAGTTGTGCCGCTAATATTAGAAAGCTCCTATGATAGTAGTAAATAGTAAATAATAGTAGTTATAATAATAATTCATGCCTAGTGACATAAAGAGAAACAACCCCAAATAGACATTCAGTTGTTTCTGTCATTAACAGTGTTACATTCAGTGATGTTAAAAAGCCCCTGAACCTGCCTCACCTATTCATAAGTGCATAGACTTGATTTAAAAAGGTGTTTGAACAGTCACTTATTGAAATACAGGTACTGCGGTTCAGTTCAAGCCTTGTGTGTGGAGGGAAATAATAATAATAGTAATAATAATAATAATAACTACTGACAGGTCAATAATGTCACCGAAAACATCCGTCTTGGTTTAGGATTGTAGGATTTCTCTCTGAAGCTGCACATAAGAGCATGACTTTATTAAAGTTTTTCCCCAGAACAAAATGAATTCAGCTGAATCAAATGCGCATTAAAGTTGACAAAAGGATAAAAAGAAAAAGTGACACCAAAACACCACAAATATGAGGAGAAATGTCATCTCTACCGGTTTAAAAATATACTCTCGACGAAAGGCAGTTGCAATACCATCTAACTTGCTTAGCTACAAGACATATTCACCAAAAAAATAAAATTAATAATCAACATGCGCAATCTCTCTTTATCTTACTTTCACCCTTGGAGTTAAACAAATATCCAACAATATAAACATATGCACTTTATATCACTGACAGTACACCCTCAACTACATCCATATATGCACATAGAAAGAAAAAAAAATTAAATCTCTGCTTACTAATAGATTTAAGAAAGGGATGAGAAATGGAATTTACATGATGAACAAAAGTTGAAAAATAACCCCAGTATGTTACGAGTGTAAGGTGTGAGAGGAAAGGTACAGGAGTGAAAGGTTTTCCAGGGCTGACAGACAGAGGTAGGTAGTAATCTGGGCCCCAAATGTATTTGTTTTGGAGCCCAGAAACCTGAGAAAACACACACAGCTATTACCTTACCCCCCACAATACATAAACCAACATGCCCGTGTGCGCACTCGTAGACGCAGAAAGCCAGGGCGGCTCCCTGCGGAACGCTTCACCTCGTCTGCTCCGTCAGGTTTAAAGATCTGCGCTGATTGGACAAGGCCAATCAAACCCCTTATATAATGTTTGTCTCCAATAACCCCGAGGCGCCGCCTCGTCTGCTGCGTGTCCGAAAAACCACATACTGAAGTGTGCATTGTGTGATAGCTCTTGTATGGTGAGAACTTTAACCCTTTAATTCTTTGAACTGTAAACTTTTGCATTAGTGCAGAAATTGAGTGAATGAAATCGTTCCGTGGCTCACGGAAAAAAAAATAAAATAAAATAAAAAGCACAGCGTGGACCCGGTGTCTGGATCGTTGTTTGTAAGCGTACTGGAAGAGAACATTCGGTGCTGCTGTATCAGAGTGCAAACATTGAGAGAACCGTAAATCAGAGAGTAACCTCAACCTGGTTTCATGACGCAGCGATATTAGTGACGGCCAAAGGCTTTTTCGACGGTCGAAAAAAAAATACAGTGAGACGGCGAGACAAAGTGTGAATTATGTCATCTAAAGTGACGTGAACCAACTAGGTAGTGATCAGTTTTGATTGTGAGTATATCGATGTGCAACGAGAAATTCCCAAAGAGAAATGTGCAAAAAACAGCTAGACACACTTGTGAACATCAGTTGCAAACGACTAATGTTGTCCGTGATAAGTGGACAAAAACGAGTGACTAGGACACGCAAAAAACTAGTAACTGGATGGTTTAGTGCTCAAACTGTGCCCTCTAATAACCCACACGCATTAGTTGATAGTTATGTTCCATTATGATTGTGTAGTACACTCAACATATATTTATACACACACACACACACACACACACACACACACACACACACACACACACACACACACACACACACACACACACACACACACACACACACACACACACACACACACACACACACACACACACACACACACACACGCTTAAGTAAACCAAGTGACCACATTCCCAAAAAGAAGACACCAAGGCACTAGCTTCCAAGTTTCTACAAGGCTCTTCAGGTCGTCCAGTGTTACGTGACCTGTGCTGCTACTTGGAGACTGAGAGCCACTCCAAAAACAAGCCAGAGTGACAAAAACAAAACAGTGAATGTGAATTAATCCCGACCACAAAAAAAAACAAAACAAAAAAAAAAAAACCCACATTAGATCTGCTAAAATAAATGTAACCCTTATCTGGAAGGCTTTTTTAAAAATGTTGTTATAAGAATAAAATAAGAAAAAGGAACGCAACTTTGATGACAGGAGAAGAGCTTCCGCTCCAAGTCCTTCAACCGCAGCTTGGTGACGATCCAGAGACTTTGAGCGGAGAGGGTCTCACCACACCTAGAACGACTTCTCCATAGCTTTGAATGTGAAACTAAAACTCCACGCCTAGTGTTATGCGTCGGCCTCGTGTCCCGTTACGGCTCTGAATCAATCTCCCGGATGTCAGTCCTTTACAGAAGCCGGTCTCACATTAGCACCCTCTAGTGATAAGACATACGACATATCGGATTCGAACCCGGACATTTTAAAAAAAGGTCCTGGCTCCGCAATATTGTCCTAGAAGGTCAGCCTCTTGGCCGTGATGAACTCCTCCAGCTGGACCTTTCCGCTGCCCATGAGGCCGAAGGCGGGGTACATGGTTCCGGAGCAGTCCACCTGCCTCTCGTAAAGGCACCTCATGGTGTCGGCGTCGTAGAAATACACGCGGCCCGCGTCGTAGTCCAGACACACGCCCACGCGCTGAGGCATGGGCAGCACGCGGCTGACGGGGTCGGCGGAGCAGGCGGTTGCCGTGGAGACGGAGGACGAGGCCTTGGGGATGAAGAGTTTGCCCATGCCGAGGGTGAGGAGGGTGAAGGGCTGGGAGAGCTCGTAGCATGCGTCCTCGCTGCCGCTGTCGTGGCCGCTGTCGTGGTCGTACCTGAGCAGGTGGACAGATCACATGACAAAAATAAATCAATTGTATAAGGTGTGTAATAGTATAACAGAGCAAGCGTATAACAGTGTATAACAGTGTCAGAGTATAATAGTGCAAAAGTATAATAGTGTATAATAGTGCGAGTGTATAATAGTGTATAACAGTGAGAAAGTATAATAGTGTATAATATACAAACGTATAATGTTGTATAACAGTGTGCGAGAATAATAGTGTAAGAGTATAATAGTGTATGACAGTATGAGAGTATAATATTGTGAAAATGAAAGTATAATAGTGTATAACAGTATTAGACTATAATAGTGTATAACAGTGTGAAAGTATAACAGTGTATAATAGCGCAAGCGTATAATAGCGTATAACAGTGAGAGAGTATAGTGTATAATAGTGCGAGAGCATAAATAATACAAGCGTGAACAGTGTGAGTGTATAATATGTATAACAGTGTGAGTATAGTAGTGTATAACAGTGTAAGAATATAGTGTATAACAGTGTAAGAATATAGCGTATAACAGTGTAAGAATATAGCGTATAACAGTGTAAGAATATAGCGTATAACAGTGTGAGTATATAGCGTATAACAGTGTGAGTATATAGTGTATAACAGTGTGAGTATATAGTGTATAACAGTGTGAGTATATAGTGTATAACAGTGTGAGTATATAGTGTATAACAGTGTGAGTATATAGTGTATAACAGTGTGAGTATGTAGTGTATAACTGAGTATAATAATGTATAACAGTGAGAGTATTATAGTGTAGAACAGTGGGTATAGTAGGTATTAGAGTAAGAGTATAGTGTAAGTGTAATAGTGTATAATAGTGCAAGAGCATAATAGTGTAAGCATATAATAGTGTATAACAGTGTGAGTATAATAGCGAGAGAGTATAATAGTGTATAATAGTGCAAGAGTACAATAGTGTATAAAAGTATGAGATTATAATAGTGCGAGAGTGTAGATATGCAAAAGTGTATAATAGTGCAAGCGAATAATAGTGTATAATAGTGTAAGAGTATAATAGTGCAAACGTATAATAGTGTGAGAGTATAATAGCACGAAACTATAATAGTGTATAACAGTGTGAGAGTATAATAGTGCAAACGTATAATACTGTATAACCGTGTGCGAGTATAATGGTGTAAAAGTATAATGGTGTATAACAGTATGAGAGTATATACTGCAAAAGTATAATCATGTATAATAGTGTAAGAGTATAAATGTGTATAAGAGTATTAGAGTATAGTATATAACAGTGTGAGAGTATAATAGTGTGAGAGTATAATAGTGTATAATAGCGAAAGCATGTAATAGTGTATAACAATGCGAGAGTATTATAGTGCAAGCGTATAATAGTGTAGAACAGGATAAGAGTTTATACTGAGTATAAGAGTATAATAGTGAGAATATGATAATGTATAACAATGTGAGTATAATAATGTGTAATAGTGTAAGAGTATTAGCGTATAACAGAGTATAATGTATAACAGGGTGAGAGTATAATAGTGTATAACAGAGTGAGAGTAAAATAATGTATAATACTGTAACAGTATGATAGTATATAACAGAGTATAATAATGTATAACAGGGTGAGAGTATAATAGTGTATAACAGTGTGAGAGTAAAATAATGTATAATACTGTAAGAGTATGATAGTGTATTACAGTGAGAGTATATTAGTGTGAGTATAATAGTGTATAACAGTACGCGAGTATAATAGTGTGAGTATATAATAGTGCGAGAGCATAAATAATGCAAATGTATAATAGTGTATAACAGCGTGAGAGTACAATAGTGTAAGAGTATAACAGTGTATAACAGTGTGAGAGTGTAATGTATAACAGCGTGAAAGTATAGTAGTGTAAGCGCATAGTGTATAACGGTGAGAGTATAATAGTGTAAGAGTATAGTAGTGTATAACAGTGAGAAAATAATAGTGTATAACAGTGAGAGAGTATATAGTGTATAACAGTGATTATAATAATGTATAACTGTGTGAGAGTAAAATAGTGCAGAACAGTGAGAGAATAAAAATGTATAACAGTGAGAGTATAATAATGTATAACAGAGTGCAATAGTGTATAACAGTGAGAGTATGATAGTGTATAAGAGTGAGAGTATGATAGTGTATAACAGTGTGAGAGTATAAGAGTATAATAGTGTATAGTTCAAGAGATTAATAGCATAAGAGTAGCATAGTATATTTTGACTGTCACCCAGATGAATTCGGTACTTTTAACATTGCGCTATAGAATGTTAATTCAGGTAAATCTACTTCATTAAAAACCAACTGTTGTGGTGCAAATGGCTGTTTGTACATCAGTAGATTACTTGTCACCCAGTGGGCTGTACATTATGCAAGTGCTAGAAAACAAGCCATTATATAGGAAGATAATGTTTCCTTACATGCTTTTGTGCAAGTTTATCCCGTTACAAAGACTTTGTCAGGAAGTAAGCCGGGTTAATACCAGGTCTCTTACATCACAGGATTAGGCGTGAGTCAACCATACTCAAGCCTGGGGGGGTTTCTGGGTGAGTGTGTGATTTCGTCTGTGCATGTGGCTGTTGTGTTGAGGAAGGGCGGTGTCCATGTCTGAACGTATGGTCGTATTTGTGAAGATTGACGATTTCGGCTAAATTTCTCTCCGTGGCCTGATATGGTCCTGATGTTGGCTGCCGTTGCTCACCTGGGGCTGCTGGTGTCTCTGGGGTTGTGGAACCATTCCAGCAGCTTAGAGTCTGAGGCCACGCCCACTTTAACCAGGTAAGAGTGAGGATCTACCCGAAACGCCCAGAAGTGCCTGGAAAACAGATCAGTGGGACTTTGATTTAAAGATGAAAACATGAAAAAAAAAAAAACTTCTAAGAACTGATGTAAAAAAAAAAAAAAAAATTTTTTTTTTTAAATAAAGAAGAAGAAATGAGCAATCGTAGAGGAAATATTTTAATATCTTTATCGAGCTTAGAACTCAAAATCCCCAAAATTAGCCATCTTATTTTAATTGGGAATAAAATAAAGTAATAATTATGCTCTAGGGCTCTCATGATTGTCATACAAATAATTTTCAGACAACTACATTGCCTTTTTCTTCACTTTGTGTGGAAATGTGTGTGATTACACTGTTACAGTATGTGATAGTGTAATAGAAACAGAAAAAACAGAAACAGAAACAGTTAATGTCTAATAAGACATTTCCCTCAACACAAGCGACGGAAATACACGGAATTTTTCTTTTGTATACGTTTCAACATTTCCTATATTGACATGAAATTCCCCTGACATTTGGATCAAAACATATAATTATGGAGTCTAATGATTTTCACTAAGTGACTGCGATCAGCTCAAAAAAAAAAAAAAAAAAAAAAAAAAAAAAAAAAAATTCACGCCAGCACTGACTTTGAAACAGCTGTATTTCTGGGCACAGCACGTCCGGCGCCTACCTCCCCTGAGTGATCCCCATGTCTCCGATGATGTAGTCCAGGCCAATGTAGCTGCCGGTCTGCACGCGCTCGGCGGCGAGCAGGAAGGCCATGCCGGCCACGCTCTCCACGCTGTCGCGCCGCTTACTCAGCAGGAGCCGCTCGGCGCTGAAGCCACACTTGTCGTTGAAGAGGAAGCCAAACGCTGTGGAGGCGGAGGGACGGGAAGAGGAGGATGAATGATGAGGGGGCAAATAAGAAAAGATGAGTGAGAGGCGAAGACGAGGAAAACACGGGGTAAAGCGGGCGGACGCGGACGCGGACACACACACACACACACACACACACACACACACACACACACACACACACACACACACACACACACACACACACACACACACACACACACACACACACACACACACACACACAAATGTTAAACAGCACCACAAGAGGGCGCCGTGGCGCATATTTTCAGTGCGAAATTGAGCTGCGGGGAAGCCCAGTTTCAAGGCATCTTGCATGTGCTCCTCACACCCTTGAAGGCCCATTACGTCACTCCTTACTCATGCGCCTGGGTCGTGTACCTCATCCGTATGGAATTAAAAATAGTTTCTGGGACATAAGCCCTCATTAGCATCGCACAGAAAACATGTAGGCCAATAGGTCCAAGCTGCTCCCTCAAGCAGCCGCGTGCCGTCTGGGGGGAGGGGTCGCACGGGGGAAGACCACGCATCTCACGCACAGAGGTTGCTCACGGCAACTGGGGCATAACAGAACCCATGACAGCTGGATCCGGTCGCTTATCGCGTGCACAAAGTGAGGCGGCGCTCGTTCCATGTGGGGGAAGCATATTACAGGTCACTAACAAAAGCGCATCATCGGGAGCGGCCTGCGGCGCCCGCGTTAGGGAAGCGCACCGGCCGACGAGCTCGGCACCTAATTACATAGTCGTCGCTCTGCGGAGAAGTTCGGGCTGTCGTGCGATATTACATCCCGAATTGCACCGGCGTGTGAAATTAAATCCCAAAACAACAAATGCTGGGCGGTCAACAGGGAACGCTCTCTGGGCAAAAAAAAGGCACACTGGCTGCAACACCCCAAACACGGCTACGAAGCGGCCTCGGAGCCGGCACCACGTCGTTCACGGCGGGATCCAGCGCACGGGCGTCCATTGTCCGGAAGCCACCGTTGTCCCCCCCCACCCCACCCACCCACCCACCCACATCCTGTTCCACGTCGGCTCGCGTCGCCCGTTTGTGATTGTTGTGTTTTGAGATTTCTCCTCTTGGGCTCCTTTCGCCCCGGCACCAAAAATTCCACCTCATTGCTGATGCGCAGCGAATCCATCCTGTCGCTCCGCCGTGAGACACAGAGCACAGGAATGTGGAAGCGCCAAGCAAAACACCGAAAGGAAGAGCCGGCCATATCATATCAGGGGGCCAGCGTCCCACACAAACCAGGATGACTGGCCTTAATGCAATGGTTTTAATGCAATTTTCCCCGCGGCGTTTAGTTTGGTTTGGTTTCCGGGCAGAGAAACGAAACAAAAAAAGTCCAGTAAATGCTGTGTGTAAGGATGTGTTCAGGAAACTGCATCAAAACTGAACAAAATCGGAAAACTGATTTGAGAATTAATCATCCTATGCATTTATGGATAATGCATTTCTAAGTTTATGTAAAATGAGAGTAGCCCAGCATAGACGGGCTCTGTAGGGAATCAGCGTGAGGGTGAATATAAGGGTAGGAGTGAAGTTGAACAGAATTTTGATGAGTTCATCAGAAAGGATTTGAACCAGATCCAACGAGGGTCCAACTGTCGAGCTTAAAAAGTCAGGGACAGATGCAAATTAAACTACTGCAGACGACCGTTATGAGTGTGTGAGAGTGTGTGTGTTAGTGGGGGGGGGGGGCAAACAGCCTAAACACAAACTAACAATGGTGGTCTCGGCTGTCTGAAGCCCCAAAAAGTGTTGCCAGGGTGATTAGCTGAAAAATAGCAGGGACTGGAGGTGGTGCTTCAGTAATCGTCGCCAGCTTTGAGGTTTAAAAAAAAAAAAAAACTAAAAAAAAAAAAAAAAAAAAAAACAACACAGAGTCTGTCGTTCGGTCGCCGTCCAGAAATTTGGCTCAGAGGGGCAGAGAGGGACCCAAGGGAGGCCCCGGGAGAGGGAACGGCGACTATAATAGAAGCATGGTCTACTGGTGCAGATCAGGGAGTTTTCTTGAGGAAACAATTACCCAAGAATAAATATTTAAGATGAATATTTTCTGGAATACCAACTATTCTCTTTTCAATTTAAATAACAAGAACTAACATTATTCTTGTTAGTTTATTTTATATTGTCATTTTTTTAATTTACTGAATATTGACATTTGTTTTATATTTTAATAAATTATTTAGGCCTATTGCGAAATTTCTAAGTCAATTTTCTTTGGTCTATTGCGAATTGTTCTACTTTATAAGCAATTTTTAGGTGAATTGCATATTTCCATTTTTTCTACTATTACTGTCTGTTTTTGGATGCAAGTTGCTGTGGCAGCAATTTCCCTCTGGAGTTGAATAGGTTAGATAGTTAACTAGTTAAGCTGAACAGTGGCAATTGAAATCAGCAGTATTATTTAACCATCTGAGCTCTGAAATGTATCTACCCACTCTTATTTTCTTCCTTAATTCCCATGAACAAACTTTTTTTTTTAGCCATTTTGCGGAACAATAACTAAAAGTTTTGAATTCCCATTTCTTTCTCCAATATTGACTCCTCTGCTCATGTCTCCGTCCTCCCTTCTAAACCCCTGGGTGTCGCCACGCTCACCGGGGGCGGGCGGAGTGTGCAGGGTGACCTCGGGGCTGTAGGGGCTGAACATGGAGTTGCGGCAGCTCCGCACCCGGAAGGCGTACAGGCTGTCGGGCTCCAGGTCGCACAGCACGGTGCTCGGGCCGTAGATCGGCTCCGTCGCCCTCCAGGCCCCCGCCCCCTCGCCATCCTCCTGGGTGGGAGACAAGCTCGGGCCTCCCAGTCTGGGGGGGGGGGGGGGGGGAGAGAGAGAGCATGTGGTCAGTTCGGTTCTATTCATACAGTCCCTCAGCTGTGTGTGTGTGTGTGTGTGTGTGTGTGTGTGTGTGTGTGCCAACCTGTGGTACTCCAGGACCTGGTGGTCTGTGGGGAGGTGGTCTTCAGAGAGCCTCCAGCCGATGGTGGCCTCATTGTAAACTCTGCTGCATGACAGGTCAATCAGAGGAGGGTCTGGGACTGAGGGCGGGTGGGAAAAAGTGGAACAAAAGAGGGAAAGATCAGTTAAAACGAGGAGCCCATTGGGCCAAAGCACATCAAGACGACCATTCCAGAGAATTTTCCGCCAGCTTGGTTTGGTCCAGGCAACCGGGACCCCTGAAAACGTGCAGATATAAATAAAGCTCCGGATAATTTGCCAAACCGAAGAAACCCCCCCTCGTCCCATCACGGCTTCACAGCGTGGTCGTATGCAAGCGAACGCGGACGTGGTTGGCCACATTATTTGGATGTATCCGAGCCATTGACGCAGGACTCATACGGACCGCTTTGCATAATGGAGGCTGTGGAGCGGTTCCTGCGTAGATGCACTTTGTCAACATCCCAACCCCCCCACCGCTCCGTCCATGGCGGCTGCACTTTCTTGCTTTATGCTTCTCCCTTTTCACCCCCCCCGACTCCATTACCGTCCCATTCACCGCTCCTCTCCACCCCTTTCTTTGCCCACCCCCCCCCCACCCAAGTCCTTGATTATTATTCTCCCTATTCGGACCTCATTAAGCATCGTGCGCTACAGCTGCAGCTTTGCAATCTTTCTTTCGGTTGCCGGGCAGATTTCTTTGTGTTTCAATCCGGTGGTTTGTCCTCTCTGATCCTCCTGCGTTTTCCCTAAAATTACCTTCCCTCTCTGGGCCGGGGTGGGGGGGTGGGGTGGGGTGTGGGGAGACAGACTCGTTGGAGACAGAATCCCATTAATGCACACCATGTAGGTCCTCGTGCCCTTTACTGCACAAAGCAGCAGCCCACTTTCCGTCGCTGCCTCATTTTCTTCCTTTCAAATCAAATTAGCCTCATTCTCTATATGCTTTGGTTACAAGCGTTCACTGGTGTGACATCATTGACCCCCCCCAGCCTGTCTCCAGTTAGATCCAGTTCTCTTCTTCCTTCCTCGTCCCGGGAACAGACGCATGTTCTCTCGCCGTCGAGCGCTCCGTCGAAAGTCGCTTCTGGAAAGAAAACTAGGCGTCCCCGCTTTCACGCACCCGCAGCTTTTCCTGAATTGGAACGTTGCAAAAGCACTTCGGGTGGAATCGTGACGCGCTGAGGGGTCCTCCCCTGCTCGGGGAGGCTCCCGCCAGACAGAGCGCTCGTCCGAGGCCGATGTACGACTGGAACGCTCCCTTGTTCTTCCCCCTTTGCACTTTCACATCTCTCCAATGACATCACCCGCTTTCCTCCAGCGAGTACGAGGGAAGGCTCGGGGCAAAATGAAAAGGGCATTTCCAAAAGAAAAAACCGGAGGGTTCAAAGTGGAGCATCTGCGGAAAGATTTTGGGGGAGCGTAAAGTTCGCCGCGTTCCCGGCGTGACCCTCACAACCCAGACCCCTGTTCACGATCCATCCAGGGATTAGAGAGAGGAACCTTCCGTTTGGACATGGCATTTACGCCACACTACGCAGACTGTTGCAGGCGGGAAGAGAAACCGGCCCCGAGGTCGGGGAGGAAGGATTCGCCGGGGGTTGGGGGAATCGGGGGAACAAATACCCCCGTTATGTGTGAAAGGGGAAAAAGACGGCTGAGAACAAGACATCTGAGCGGTCGGGCCGACGGACAATAGCTCCTTTGATATCACCTCCTCAGGGAAAACGTGATCGTGGCCAAAAGTTGTTGGATCAGCTGGATCATTATGATGAAACACCAACACTGGGATTTATTCACTTGTGAGACAGTAAGGACGGAGGTGCCCGACTTCCACCTGCCGGAGCAGCAAAGCCTCAATTCGATTACGTTCTAAATGCCTCTGCAGTGTCTAAACAGCCATAATAAATGTACCTTTAGCCCCGGGGCACACAAGGAGTGCACCGCTTTCCTCCCTCCAGCCGTTCAGAGTGAGTCCAGTCATCAATACATCCATCCCTGCCACCGGGACGCTGCGGGCAGCACTTTCCATAAAGGGCTCGACGGCCATTAGTTTAAAGCTCATTTCCCGACACACACACACACACACACACACACACACACACACACACACACACACACACACACACACACACACACACACACACACACACACACACACACACACACACACACACACACACACACACACACACACACACACACACCCACACCCACCCCCCGTCTGGTCCGATCCCACAGAAGAGCTACTGTAGCACAAATTGCTGAAAAAGTTAATGCTGCTATGATAGAAAGGTGTCAGAACACACAGTGCATCACAGCTTGCTGTGTATGGGGCTGTGTAGCTGCAGACCGGTCAGAGTGTCCATGCTGACCCCTGTCCTGGGGTCAGCATGGACCCTGGACCCTGAAGCAAAGGAAGAAGGTGGCCTGGTCTGATGAATCACATTTTCTTCTACATCATGTGGATGGTCGGGGTTAGGGTCCGATCCCATTAAGCATCTGTGGGATGTGCTGGACCAACAAGCCTGATCAATGGGGGCCCCACCTCACAACTTCCAGGGCTTAAAGAATCTGCTGCTAACGTCTTGGTGCCAGATACCACAGGACACCTTCAGAGGTCTAGTGGAGTCCATGCCTCAATGAGTCAGAGCTGTTTTAGCGGCGCAAGGGGGGAGGGGGTTTCAAGCATATGGAGGCATTTTGATATGGCTCATAAATAAATGCATCTCAAATTCTAGAGTTTCCTACTTCAACCTGACACTGGCCAAGACACTCCACATCAAACTGAGTCCAACCACCAAGGGAACGAGGCTTTTGTTGCGTCACATAAGGCTTTTCAGACAGAATGTCTCCCCGAGTCCAGAATTTATTGACTTGGACAAAGGTTCTTTATGTCGGCCCTGCTCCCTCTCCTTCAAAGCCACGGCTTCGAAATGATTCATGAATAAAGTTCAAAAAGGTTCTGACGTCATAAAACAACCGAACACGAAAAACACATCCCAAACTACCACTGCTCCTCCCGGTAGCGTGCTGACGTGTCCTTGAGCAAGACACTTAACAAAACTGGCTCCCTGGGCGCCGCTACATGGCAGCCCACGGACCCTAGATACAGTTCCTCAGTTACTAGGGTGGTAAAATGCAGAGAAATACATTGCGGTGCCTCAGTACTTGTACTCATGATTACATTTAATTAAAAATAAATAAATAAAAAGTATATATATATATAAATATAAATAAATTTAGTCAAATCCAATCTAATAAACTGGTCCAGGATTCCAAAATAAAAATCACATCTAAAAGAGGTCAAATTTAAAATATCATTGTATTAATATTATTATATTTAACTCTGGCTACAATGGGTCATTGAATGGCATTTTTCAGGAGCTGATTGACTGTTTAAGACTTAGTTAGACCTCTAACACAATTGATTGTTTTGATCCTCCTTATCAGTCTTATTTTTATAAACTGTGATGGGGTTTTACAGTGTGCGCAACCGTAGCTTCTGAGTGACTTCAGCAAGTCTATAATCGTGTCAAAGTATTTGAAAATAGTTTGGGGGGTTTTTTGGCGCGTGGAGCGCGAATCTTTAAAAGTGGACGGCGGCCGGGTGTTCCAGCATCATTTTGTGACGGAAATGAGCGAGTCAAATCCAGCCTTGACTACGGTATGCAAAACGTGTGCGTCATACCTGCCTGAAGCATTGGACATTCCAATTCTGATAGACGCACTTCACACAGAAACAAACAAAAAAAATAAAAAAATAAAAGAATTCTCCATGTAATGACCCAATGTGTTCAGAGCAGCGTCTGTCATCACAGACAAGCTGGCAGGCAAAAAACAAACAAAATAAATAAACCGTAAAAATAAGGGGGCGGGAGTTTGCTGCATAGTACATAGTGAACAGGCTCAGCCGCCTGCGCTGGAACCTGTTTTTCCCCCCGTTTAGCAGCAGACACACCCCCTCCCAGCAAAACACGCTGCGGCGGGTCATTTAAATCCTCATCCAATGGCTTAAATTTGCCGCCATGTTTGTATCGCCTGGGGATCGCTTCGTGGTCGTGATCAGAGACGATTGATAAGAGGTGTGACGTCACTGCGTCACAGCAGGTCAGTGGGTTGCTGCTTTTTACGCTGAGACGCGGCTTTTACCAAGTTGGATCTTTCAGTAGGATTTCGCTGACGGTGGAAACTAATTAGCCTAAGTGTTATCTTCAGTTTCTTTTTCAAGCATAAGTAGGTTCTATAAATTAGACTCATATTTGGCATAGTTTTTATCCGGTGTGGATCGACTGCAGCATTTCTTTTTTCTATTCTTCTTTAGTTTTCTCTGTTAGGGTAAAGGTGTCACAGAAATGAATAAAATATAATTAACTGTGATGAAATTCTATTTTGGCTGCTGTGGCGCTCAGAATCCCCCCTCGCAGGAAATTAAAACTCAACCATCCCTACCGGATAATTTGGGAGGGGGAAATCTAAGAACAAGTGAACGTGGCCTCCCACCTCCTCCGAAGCACAACTCTTTGAGCAGCATCTCCTCCCTGGACGTGTCCAGGACAAACTCGTCGAAGCAGGGGTCGGCCGACGGGTGGAAGGTCCGCAGGGACTCTGTCGCCTTCTGGATTCTGCAGAAACACACACACACACCCAGATGATACTCTTGTCGAGGACAGGGTCATTGGCAAAAGAGTTGGAAGGAAAAAAATAATCCAGTGACCCAAAAGCCAAAAAAATGAAGGGTACAAACGTTTATCAATGGGCATCGACCCTCATACATAAGTTACATAATAGTGGACTACAGTAGAATTCCAAAAGTGAGATAGACAAAATGTTAAACATTTGGAAAAGTGTATAAAAATAAATAAATAATATATTTAAAAAAAAAAGTAGAAACCAGTAGAAGTTGTACTGAGGTGGTGAAATGTTCGACAGAAACAGTCGAATAAAACCTTAATATTGTATAGTCTTTTCTCAGAATTCCAATAGAAATTGTTTTTATACGAATGTCATAAAAAAAATTAAAAAAAAACAATTAACCCAAGACCAAAATGATGAAATAAGTAAATAGTTGAATTTGAGTAGGTTATTATTTTGATTTTTTTCACAATTTTAACCAATTGTGGAAAAAAAATCAAAAAACAACTTCTTTTGTGAAGGCAAACCCAGGCCAGTGAAAAACTAAAAACACGCCGAGTGTCCAAAGCCGCTAATGGAGATCAATTAAGCAGGAGCACACCCCCGCAGTCAGCATTAACCCGGCGCGGTGCTGCTCGGGCCTCATCCTCCTGCGGACGGCGGCTGAGCCCGAGGGCACTGAAAACTCCTGAGGCGCCCCCTGCACGCAAACGCACCACCAGATTGATGCTTTCACTACAACGACAAAAACTGAGCAAATCCCTGCGGAGAATTCCACATGGACACGGAGCCAGGAAGGGGAAAGTGTAATTACTGGTTAAAATAATAGTTACTAAGCCGAGTGAAACGCTCTCCCATGCGGCGGTTCAATATGAAGACTATTTAAAGAACTAAAAGACCACACTTTTGTAAACAGCAGTAAAGGAAAAAGAAACATCAAGAGCTTTGAGACTGGCTTTTGAATTAAAAAAAATACCACACACACACACACACACACACACACACACACACACACACACACACACACACACACACACACACACACACACACACACACACACACACACACACACACACACACACACACACACACACACACACACCAAAAAGGCTAAAAAAAAAAAAAAAAAAATGAGTGTCCACACACTCCACGCGTCCCCTATACTTTACCTAGTGTGAAGCTGCTTTGCCGTTTGCACAAAACATGACTGGTCCGTTTCTTTCAGAACCTCCTGAGCGTAGCCCACCAGGCCGCTGTTCTCCAGCATGCCCTGGTACTCCTCCACCTGTTGGGAACAAGGGTCAACGGCAAAGACTTATTATCCGCCATCATCATTTTTTTTTTTGGCTGATCACTGTCTTTCCGAGGGGAAGAGCCTGCTGACGGGCTCATCTGGCATGACCGGCCAGTACCTGGGCCCGGAGCTGGTCCAGGCGACGGCTGCGAGACTGCTCGATGGACCTCAGCATCTCCGACTTCCTCTCCTGCAGGGCTTGGAACAGCCGCTCAAAGTGCTCGTTGGCTTGGCGCTCGGCGATCTGCCCGTTTTCCTGCCGGCAACAAATTACAGCGTGAACCCAGGAACCAGACATTGCAACGTGCGCTCGGCTTATGCCCTCTATGACACGGCCCTGTGCTTGGGTGTTTTGGTTTCCTCATGAAAAGGTTTGTGCAGCTGCATGATATTGCAAAAACCCATCTGAACGGCTACGTCAGCTGTGGGGTAAAAGTAATGGAGGCGGAAGTCAACGAAACGCAAAACAGGACAAACTTGTATTCTTATTTGGTCATTTGCATGTTGTTTGTTTGAATTGCCTTCCTCGGGACTATAATATGCAAATGTTAGGTTTGTGAAATGAAGCCAGCTAGCACATAGTGAACTATAACAACTGAGACAAGAGACCAAATGGCTTTTGCTTTATTAAAACCCATTCATTTGTCATACTTTTTTTTTTAATCAACTTGTACAACCATATGTAGAATGTGTGAGTGGAAAGAACCATTAAAAAAGGTGGTTAAAATACCTTATTTCTCTTAAGGCAACTCAACATGAGCCTATGTGATGATAAAATGTTTTAGTTTGTTTGGGCCATCGCCCGCGCCGCCCTCTCACCTCGGTCTGATTGATCAGCACGTCCAGGTCAGTAATCTGAGTGCGGACCTGGTCCTCTTTGCTGATGAGGTAATGGATACTCTTGGCCAGCTTCTCCTGAGAAAATAATAAATCGGATACGAATCAAGTGAGTTTCCCAGAGTCTGAAACAGATACACCCCTACCGATAAGCAGGGCGAGCAAGAAAAACGTTGACCTTGCGGAAAACATGAACATAAAAGTCAAAGTGGGTCCGAGATTTACTGGATCAAGGGTTAACTGTAAGCTTATCCGGTTCACACTTGGTGCCATTTTTATTTGAGGAAGGAAATGAAAATATCCACGCCAGGTCCCATCTCTGTGCATATGCCTGGTGCATTGCTGCTCCATCACAAACCAAAATGTCTGTAACAGAACACAGCGATTTATAGATTCTGCTGAAATCGGCGCCCTTAAAACCAACACACAAAAATATAGTGTACAAAAGACATAATGTGCCTTTTGTGCAGATCAGTAATCTGTAATAATAAAAGTAATACAATAAAAAAAATAAAAGTAACCCTATATTATAGGGGTTAATTTTATTTATTTATTTTACCAACCGACCTGCAAAACAGCCACCGCCACTTTGCGTATTATCTTGGCTGGTCAATGACCAACAGATTCATTTACACATTCGGCTCAAACCTATCTCCTGTTTGCCAAGTACAAAGAACGGCTCCCTTGATTCAGTCGAGCAGGGTGAAGCAATCGGACCGTTCTACAAAAGACAAAACCCAAAACCCATCCTTTGTTCAAGGTTGGAACCAAACGGAGGAGACGGGCCCGTGACAGCTCGCCTGGAAAGGCTTTGTCTGGTCCAGCCTCAGTGTCCAGACTCATTGTAATGGATCGCGGGAGACGGGCGCGAGCCGGCTCGGCAGGTCAGACATAAATATTACAGCAGGAGGTGAGAGATGGAGGCGCTGGATTACGGGGGGGGGGGGGGGGGTGCTGCAGGAGCCATGGGCCGCGATGCGGGTTCAAGGAGAACTTTGTGTTCTGTCTGGAGGGCGAGCGACGGATCGGCGGCCGCCCTGGAGGACGCCTCGGCCGCGGGAGAAGCGGGCAGATGGTCCGGGCAAACTCCTTCCAGAAAGCGTATTTCCAGTGACCGTTCAAACTACCAAGGTCTCCCGAAGAGGCCTGGTAGACCAGCATCCACTGAATAAGTGTGTTACTCGGGAGTCTTTTTGCAGGAGAGTATTTATAGTTACTGATGTAATCTCTGCTCTGCAAACTACCCCCCCCCCCCCCCAAACTCCGCCTTTGGTTTCCCTTCATCAGTTAAATTGACATTTCTGGTATAAATAGCTCTCCTTAGCGTCATCTCAAGTGTGTTTGAACACAGTTTTGTTTTTTCTAGAACCTATTTTACTCGCTCAGTGCCGCTCTTCGCCGATTCCAGCGACAGAGATTTCCAGGTGAACTTTTTGAAATCGATGCAGCAAATCTGGCTGACATCCGGAAGAGCCACGAAACGCACGGACCGCTCGAGCACCCACGTGTTTACCTTGAGTATTTTGTAGGCACTGCTCATGGAGGTGACCTTGTGGTTGGCGTGGGAGCCTCCCAGCTTGCAGAGGTGACAGACGGGGCGCCTGCAGACCTCGCAGTACATGTTGACCTTCTCCATCTCGTGCTCCGGACACATGAGGACCTGGAAGGTTAACCCAGCGCCCGGTTAAAGCGGGACGAAAGCAAAAGTTTTCACGACATCAATAATAACGCCGAGAACTAACTGAGCCATCAGCCTCGGACAAGAGTGTCTCGTGCAAAGCTCTTTTCCCGAGGATTCCTAAACATGGGAACGCATCCACATCACATCCCAGATCTGCGACCCCCTCGAGCGTCTGGCCTGAAGCTGTTCTACATTCAACACATGTTGACTTTATATTAAAGTGTGTTCATTGGTTTAGTCTCACTGGACTAAAAAGCCTTAGATTGGATCTTACAATTTTTTTTTATTCATAAATTACACTTCGGGACGTCCCTGATAAAAGACCACATCAAGCAGGCAAATTACCCAACACCGGAAAAAATATCCCAAAATGTCAATTCCACTTATACTGTTAGTTCCGGTCGAGTAATTTGATAGGACGAGAGGCTTTTCCATGAGTGTCCATTATGTACGGTGTCTATGACCCAATAAGAAATAAGTGCACTCCCCCGAGCGCGATTCTGCTTCATTGAAGGGCAACAAAAGGAAATAGTTTTAAAAGTTACCCTATACCCTACGGAATAACAGTTAGAACCCTGCTCAACCAGTTGCAGTAATAGCAACTGAGACATGCGAAAGGAACAAAACAAAAAATAAATGAACAAAAAAAAACTGACCGCTTCCAAAACCTACCCGACTTAAATTATCCCAGATTGCTTGTCATTGTTTTTTAAAAGTAGTTTTGTTTTTTCCCCTCCAGGGCTTTTCTTTAAAATCGAATTTCACCCCACAATATTTCTCTCTTCAAATCCAGTGAAGAATGCACCCTGTCAGGCACAGCTGCACCTTGACCCCAAATTCTCATCTTAAGTCAACTAATCACAAGATAAAAAAAAAATAAAAAACGTCTTTATCAGCTCAAAGACAAACTGGATTACCAATAAACGTAACTATTTACTCAATGACTTGTCATCAGGCAGGTCACAGTGAAAGAGTCATTTATTGATCACTGCTATTGACAAAAGGCAGCTCCAATGCGCTCAAAGAATGACACTTCTTCTAACTGAACCAAGCTCGGCTTTTTGGGAGATCTTCTAAAGAGAGAAACAATACTGCCGAGAAGCATGACGCCGTTCTTTCTTTGCCAAGCTGCCGTGATCCCGCCAATAATCCTCACCTTGGGCCGGAAGTTGGTGGTGGGGCCCACGTACTCGTGCTGGGCCTTGGGGGTCCCCCAGGGGTGGTGCAGCTTGAAGCACTCGTTGCAGTAGCTGGCCTTGCAGTCCATGCAGCTCTTGGTGGCCTCCTGCAGCTGCGGCGGCTTGCAGTTGTTGCACATGATGGCGATGGCCGCCCGCGCCGCCTGGCGGTAGCGCTCCACGATGCTCTCCAGGGTGACATTTCGGAAGAGCATGCTGATGCCGCGCTCGCCGAGGTCGATGTCGTGCTGGCAGCCCGGGCAGGGTATGGCGGTGACTCTGGGAGTCACCGAACCTCTCCGCCAGCCCGGGGAGGAGATGGAGCCTGGTGGAGGAGGAGTTGGAGTGAGACGGGGGCGGGGGGGTGGGGGTTTAAGTGCTCGAGCTGTCCCCCTCCAAAAATCTTGACTGAGCCAATGTCCAACATTTAAAGTTGGCAGGTAAAAAAAATAAAAATAAAGTTCCTTTTTGGTAGAGCAAAACAGGGCCTTGGAAGTGGTGGCGCCCACATGTTTAGTTGAGTTGCTTTCTCAAAAAGGCCTCTACTGGTCTTGCCATTTTATACCTTCTTACAGCCAAGATTCCTTTGGAGGACAAGCATGACTTCCAGGAGACCGGTTTGGGAAATGAAAAGGAGACTAAAACACACAAGAGAGGCGCCATGGAGGCCTGAGGTGTCTCCACGGACTAGCCCACTAGATCTGCACCTCTGACGTAGAAGCGGTCAAACAGGAAAGGAGCGAGCGAAGGGAGCAGACCCAAGAGGGGTCCGGTCAGGGTCTGGAGGTGAGAGCACTTTAGGAAATTGGGGTAGAATCCGGCTTTCAAATTATACATTTAAATGAAGATGACAGGTGATCAATCGGTTCACATGGGGAAGAAAAGGACTCTGGGTGTTGACAATGAGCTGGACGGAGGAAGATTTGAGCCAACTAAATGTTCAGCTTATGAATAAATAAATAAAATACATAAAAATAAAAATAAATTTAAAAAAAGGGTGGAAACAACTGTTTGGAAGCCAAAGCAAGACTAACGGACGTTGCAAAGCTCGCTGAACATTACCAATTGAGCAAAAGAGTGATATCGGGTCGTTCAACTCTTCTATTTTTGTCCAGATCAATGCAGCACGCCGAGGGCGCCTCTTAAAGCAAAACTGCTTTAAGAGTTTCCTACTCCTGCGTCAGCCTCGTTGCTCAGACAGCAGTGCAACAACGAGGGAAGAGCAGAGCAACAGTAGAAATAAGGATTTGTCACACAAGGAAACAGCACAGCTGCAAGCCACACACACACACACACACACACACACACACACACACACACACACACACACACACACACACACACACACACACACACACACACACACACACACACACACACACACACACACACACACACACACACACACACACACACACACACACACACACACAGAGAGAGAGAGAGAAAGTGATAACGACCACTTCCAAACCAAGGGTGGTAACGGAAAACAAGCAGACGAAATATTTGAACACATTCTGGAACATAACTCCGGCTGAGGCCTCGCCAAGGGAAAGCATCAGCAACAAAGCAAGTGGGGGGAGGGAGGGGGGGGGGGGGGTAAATGTGTTTCGAGTTTGTTTTGGCAAAAAAAAAAAAAAAAAAAAATTAAAAAAATTTAAGTGCACATGTATATTAAAAGAACGTTCTGCAAAGTTCTCTTCTTTATCTCGGTGCTTAAAGCGGAATATTAAACGGTCCTCTATACTGGCCGGCACAGTGCTGTGATATGTGATAAGTGATATGTAAAAATAAATCGTGGCGATGAAGATGTCATCTACTCCAAAGAGAAAAAAAAAGGTGATGAATGACTGTTGAGGTCAGAGCACCCTTCCCCTGTTAAAAATAAATAAATAAATAAATAAATAAAACTTCTGCATCATACAGCTGCTGATGGGTCTCACCTTGAGGGCTGTGTGTGTGTGTGTGTGTGTGTGTGTGTGTGTGGCCAGACATGTGTCTAGATGGATGTTGTGCTGAGACCTTGCACAGAATTAGCTTTCCGGTCAGCAGAAAAGGTGAGAGCACGGGAGACAGGAGCCTAAAGCAGAGTGTGTGGGGGTGTGTGTGTGTGTGTGTGTGTGTGTGTGTGTGTGTGTGTGTGTCTGCGCGCACGTATGCCGAGCCTTTCCACAGAGCCGAGGGCAGAAAGTGACGAGTCATTACCGCACCGGTGGGTTCGGGCCAAACAGGGCGTGGGACGCTCGCATTGCATCTGCGTTCCCCCCCCCCCCCCCCCAACTCCACAATTACTCAGAGTGGGAAGATGAAACGTGTAAAACAAAAAGTAAATAAATAAATAAAAAGGCGACCCAGTTGCAACGAGACGCCATGACGGCGTGGATCGAGGAAGCACCCGTTTAAGCACCGCTTTTCATTTTTCAAGGACTCCACGCAACACAAATATAAAATCGTTTTTGTTTTTCAATGTGATCTTTCTCAATTAAAATATAGTCGCTTTGCCATCGTCTATTATTTATAAAAGTACATCCAATATTAATCCCATCGGCAGCCAATAATACAAGAGTCTATTTCCAACCGTGCTGGATTAAATTGACATCTGTCGTTGTGAAAGGGTGGATTACGTTACGTTTGGAATCACAAAACCAGGACTTTTCAAGCGCTTCGGCACAAAAGGAGCTATTTTTCGAGGTATTCCAGTACCTCCGTGGCCGAGGATGAATTCAAGCACCTCAAGGGCCTGGTAAGAATGCTACTACTGGTAAAAAAAATAATCTGGAGAGTACTCAGATTTATCTGCAAGAGTTGACTTGTATAGTATTTTGTACGTCACAGTCTAAAACCACTGGAGTTCGTTGCCGTTTCTAATTCGTCGCGGTTGTTTGTTTTTTTGGGGGGTTTTTTTAACACCCGGGGGATTTGGAGGGGAACAGCGCGACACATTTCCTCCAACCGTCCGACGATTGTGTCGAAAATAATTGCGGCGGCAGAAAGAAGCGGCCTCATCGAGAGCACAACGCCGGCGTTGGGTTTGTTTTGTTTGGCCCCCGCCGCCCTTCGTTCCTTGAAGCGCCGAGGACAAAGCCATTATCCCCGTTCTCTCTCTCTCTCTCTGTCTCTGTCTCTGTGTGTGGCTTCACAACCCTCAAACCTCATCACTCTCTATTGTGAGGAGAGAGAGCGCTGCCAAACCCGTGCCCGACGGGGGAAAGACACCCGCCTGAGAGCGGCTGTTAGGCAAAACCCCCGGCAGAGTTGTTCCCCCAAATGTGGATCCAGCTGAGAGGTCCCTACAGTACCCCCCCCCCCCACGAAAGTCTCTCTCTCTCTCTCTCTCTCTCTCTCTCTCCCCCTCCCTCCCCCTCTCTCCCCATGTTCCCTGCTGACTCACCGCACCTTTGATACAGAGAATTTCTCCTTTTTCCGCCCTCACTAAACAGAAACGGACCTCGTTTTCAGCGAACCAGTTGCATCGTTGTGTGTGTGTGTGTGTGTGTGTGTGTGTGTGTGTGTGTGTGTGTATGTGTGTGAGTGAGAGAGAGATCGGTGACAACTAGCTTTTTAAGAGAGTGCAGGAGCGGAATCAAACCAGGGTTTCACAAACTAGGGGGCGGGGGGTTCGGGGAGGGGGTGTTTGGCAGGACTGTACTCACTACTAAAGCTACCCAAAACATGGTGCCCGCGTCTACCTCGACTTCCCAACGACCTTCGCACCGTGGCTGCAAGCAATGACAGAAAAAGTGAATGAGAACAGAAAGAATTAAGAAATTAAAAAAAAAAATGATAATAAAGAGGACATAACGTGATTCCCCAAAACCACTCCAAGCAAGAGAGAAAATTAGGAAAAAAGAAAGGTGAGAACATTAGAACAGTCATCGGTTCTTAAAAAAAACATGATTATGCAGTGGAGTGTGGGTGTCGGGGGGGGGGGGGCGAATTAATCTTCATACATCGTCACTATGGAATAGCAATTCGTTTAAATACCGCTGACTCGTGATCCGTGCACTTCCTGAAACATGCCGAGTCCAAGCCCGTTGCCGTAGCAACCCCCAAACACAAAGCAAGGAGAGACGGAGCAGGTGTGCAGGATGGTTATTACTTGTCAGACGTCAATTAGTGATAAAAGCAGCGGAAAGATTTACGGGACGAGCCCTCCCAAAACCTTTTAGAGACGACCGCTTCCTGCGCCGCAGGGCGTTTGATTTGTTTCCTTTTAAGTGCAATAACCAGGAGTCAGCCGTTCCAAAACCAAAACACAGATATTAAAAAATAAATTGAAAAAAAAAAATAATGCAGGTGCGCGGAAACCCCGAGAAGCGCAGCAGCGCGGCGAGGTGCGGCCGGCGCGGCCGAAGCCGCCCGGGGCACTGATAAATATAGCCTCCGCCCTTTTCCTCCTCCGCTCTAATCCCGCCCCCCCCTGCTCGCCTCCTCGCAGGCGGGTTGCGTCAGCGTGACGACCGGCGGTCTGATCCCCTGGACCAATCAGCTTTGACCTCTTGGTGTCGAGTCACGTTGAGCGGTGATGGGCTCACGTCCTTAGAGTTATTAAATATACTTGGGGGGGGGGGGGGGGAGACAAAAAAAAAAAAAAAAAACACGGGTGGGTTTGTTAATCTGGGGGAAAACGCTAAAACACAAGGGAAATACCGTAGGAAATAGTATGAAGAGAATTACCAGTAGAACCTGGGAGTAGTTTATGTGAATGAATGGACTCACTGTTGGATTAACGACGATTCAATTAGCTGAAATGCAGACTAAAGCGTATTCATTTACAGCTACTTTAAAATCGGGGAAAAAAAAAAAAAAAAAAAAAAAAAAAAAAAAAAAAAAAACAGGCGGGTTACACAAATCGAGTTGTGGTTTATGGCTCAGCCTCCACAAAATAAACATTTTCTAATCACTCCATATCAAGAGAAAAGCATCTGCCTGTGAAGAAGGACCTTATTCAGGCTTCTGAAACCGGGGGGGGGGGGGGGGTGGGCGGCGTCCGTGTGTTCCAAGTCCAAAAGCTGCGTTTTTGGGCCAGCAGCAAACATCTTCCCAAAAAGGCCGTGCACCGAAAGGCTCCCTGGACTTTCCACATTTCTCCCTGTGAATGAGTCGTTTTCCGAATAAAGCCGCTGGTCGGAAAAGTCAACGTCGTACTCGAGTGTTTACGAGTGTAAACTGTGAGAGGACGTGCTGCTGTCAAGTCAAGTCACAAAGGTGCAAGTTCGGCGAATCACCAACTCATCTCTCCAGGGTTTCTCAGCCGGATTTAATTGCATGCCGCCCCAAAATAAACACAGCCACGCTGTACACAGGTTGTACTCGTAGCGTTCAACATTACAACGCCATAAATCAAACGCAGGCGGAAGTAGACATTCTGAATTTTGACGCTTTTTTGGGAACATTTAGATCCGTCAAGTCCAAAAAGAAATTAAAAAAAAAAAAAAAAAGGCATCCCAAGTGATGTCCAGGGGACGGACAAGGGGACAATTGAGCAAAGCAACTTAATGTGAATGGCAACCGGCCCGGAGCTCGTTGGGAGCAGAATGGAAGCCTTGTCCAACAGCCGTGCTGTTTGGGGAGCTTGGACATTGACCTGCGAAAGCCTTATGCGATGTGGAGGAAATGAAAGGAATAGTGTCACAAGTTGGTATACACCCCCGCACCACCCCCACCCACATGTTGACATGGGACGCCCTGGGGCGGGGGGGGCGGGGCACTGGAGCCAGACGTCAAAATGACTCGGCGATTGAAGGAGCTCATCGATCGCTGGTTGTTAAGCTTCAAGAACAAAAAACATGAATAAAATACAGAAGAGCAGGTGGATGAGGAAGCAGCCGATGTCTGAGCCTCGCCGTCATAATCATTATCTTTGACTTTATTCCAGTTTGGATGGGAAGGGACTTGGACACATTAGGCTTTTGTGTATTTTCGTCCAACGTGTTGTTCCGCCCCCCTTCCACTAAAATCCGCACCCGAGGCCTGTTCACAATGAGGCTTCTCATATTTTATTTTGTCAATGTTTTCCTTATCGAGTCGGGGTATTACAGACTTCTGCAATTCACACTTGTTGAATGTTTAATCCATTAGGATGAGTGCAGAGCTCACATTGAAGTCAAGTTAACATGGATGCGGGAAATTGGCAATAGGGTTAAAAATGAAAAAGAAAAAAACTAAAATGATAACAATAATAATAATAAAGGATACCCCTTTTGAATCAACATTTGTCAATTTGGCAGAAATAGGCTTAATTAATGACAACTCCCAAAAACCACCGTTTTTCAACCATACAGGCAATATGCAGAAAAGGCCCATTTCACCACGCCAACCTGTCGAAAAAACCAAAACTTTCAGGTCACATTAGGTCTCGGGGCCAACAGAAATAAATAAAAATAAAAAACACTGAGTTCCTTACCCCGCGACCCACCTGAACGGACGAGCCTGTCCAGCCTCTCCATGGAGGGGGAGGGCACCCGGGAGCGGGGGCTCCCCGGCAGCGAGCACTCGGAGCCGGCGTCGAACGAGTCCTCGTGGTTGAGCATCAGCAGGTCGCGGACGCACTTGTGGCAGACGCTGTGCTGGCACGGCAGGATGAGCGGGTGCGTGAACAGCTCCTTGCAGATGGGGCAGATCAGCTCCCGCTCGATGTTCTTGATGGGGACCTGGAGGAGGCGGCGGCAGAGAGACGGAAATCGGCTCAAGCGGCAAAGCGTGAACGGCAACAAGCTATTTAAAAACCGTCAATTATTGACGGCTGTTTGGACCACACACACACACACACACACACACACACACACACACACACACACACACACACACACACACACACACACACACACACACACACACACACACACACACACACACACACACACACACACACACACACACACACACACACACGAAAGTAACCAAGTACAAGTACTTCTTTTATATTTAAGTGCATTTTCTCCAAAGTATCTGTTGGGAGACTTCCAACTCTTACTCCACTACCTTTCAAAAGCAAAAATCTCCACTTTTTAAATTCTACCCCATTTCTAAACACACGTCACTTCAGTGTTTGAAATAATGTCTGGAGTCTATCAAACTGCCGATGATTGATCATGGCATTCATGAGCTCCACCTCCTAGCAAACGACTGTCGCCACCTCTACAAATACTTCTTCTGTAAAATTGTAACGCGATTGCACGAGTATTCATCCGGGGCATAAAAGGAACCGTATGTAATCCACTCAGGCACAACTACTCCGCTGCAGCTCCTAATAGCACACTTCACACCGCATTAGACCAGGGCACCGGATAGGCCCCCGATCTTTCACTCCGAGTACTCCAAGTGCGTTTAAGAGCGCGTTCGACTTCAATCAAAATTGTCAAACTCGGTTTCGGCGAAAGTTACTAAATCCCTGCGCCACCGGGCGGCGGCTGCTGCTGCTGCTGCTGCTGCTGCTGCTGCTGCGGGATGTCGAGGCTGGTTGGTGCCCATCAGACATCACCGCACCGGGTCTGATCCTGCTCCGCCAGCACCGCGACCAACCGGTGTCTTTAGCGGGTTTACATAACGCACAGCAACGGGATTAACCCTTGCCTCGTCTAAATATAAACAACCAGGAGGAGCAAAACACATGTATTTACCGTCTCAAAAACAGGACAGAAAATAACTGTTTGGTTTTTTTGGGGTTTTTTTTTTTGTTGAAATAGATGAATTTGAAAAAAGTATTGAATCACACACACACACACACACACACACACACACACACACACACACACACACACACAGCAGGTGGAGCAACAGATAAACGTGGAGTATATATTTATCCCGTGTGAGACAAACTGACTGGACGCCTTCTACAATTAAGGAAGTTCTCTCACACACACACACACACACACACACACACACACACACACACACACACACACACACACACACACACACACACACACACACACACACACACACACACACACACACACACACACACACACACACACAAACTTCAATTCCCACGGTGAGATACTTCACATTACACAGACACCGCACGCGTCCCACCCCGATCCGATCTGGTAGGACCGCATCCAAACACTCGGCAAAAGTGCGGACAATCAGAGCCGACGCGACGCGCAAGACGGACGCGGAGCCTCTCGAGCAGCCCCCGCAAACTCCCACTCACCGCGATGGTGTTGCGACGCACGTCCACGGCCATGGTTGGTTGGGGAGGGGGGGGTGGGGTGGGTGGCGGACGCGGTCAAAGGGGTCGATCGGGTTCTCCCCGAAACGCAAGTCGGTTGAAGATGACACCGGCGACCGGCGCCGAATCGCGCTGAGAGACGAGGAGCGAAGCGGCGGAGCCCGGAGCGCTGCGGCGCTAAATGCGGCGGAGCAGCCAACTGGGGCCGGGGGGTGGGGCTGGGGAGGTGGTGGCGGCGGCGGCGGCGGTGGCGGTGGGGGTGGGGCACGGAACAATGCCGCAGCCCAGTTGTCATTCAAAAGAAGGGGAGGAGGACTCCGAGACCGAAGGGTGTCAAGTTTCAATGGAGCCAAACTTGTCTCCGTGTAACCCACGGAGGCTGACTCTGCCCCCGCTCAACTGCGTCAACCACGCCACGGTTAAAGTGGAAATCCATGAGATTTTGTTTTTCTGTTCGAAAAAAAAAAATCCATATTCGATTGATTTATTGCGCTGCCACTTGTTGAGCAACGGCCACTCAGTGTATTTGCGTTGTGCGCCGTGCCCACATATATTTCACACATCACCGATATTTCCCACGCGAGGAATTTGCCGCGCCAAAGACTGCTGCATTGCTGAGAGTTTGCGGAGATACATTGGCAGTCCGAGAAAAATATCGATATCGATATATTGATATCGATGACCTTGATAACGTTGAAATAGCCACATTTCCAAAGAAGAATACTCAATTAAGAGAGTGACAGAGAACGTGTCCCCATTACGTACGGTGCTGGTTTGGTTCCATAAGGAAACGGAATAAACGTCTGAAATAACAACACACTGTTTGGCCGATCGCACGCGCACCCCATCGCTGGCGCACAGGGGCCACAGTCAGTACTGTCAGAGAGGGAGAGTTCGGGGCGCAGAGCCGAGCCCTGCGGGGCTATTTTAGATCGGGGGGCTATTCATAAAACATTCGGGGCTGAAGCCCCGGACGCCCACCCCTAACGACACCACCGGGCATGCGCAAGAAGGGAATACCAGCTGCTGTGAATTTAATGAAGCGGCTCGTTGGTAGTCAGTGAACTGTCGATGTTGATGGGCGTTCAGGAAAAGGTGACCCTAAAGTGACCAATGAATATGTAAAAGATAAATATGAAATATATATAAACTTTCTGCAATTCCGAAATGGAATTCGGGAATTTAGTGCAATCCACCCAACACAGATTATTTGATAGATTTCCACTTTAAACAGTAACCATGATATTTATGAATAGCCTGAATATCCCTATGCTACCTGTGTAAACTAGGTTTTTATGGTAAATTTCTGTGATTTCTGATTTTACGTAACGAAAAGTTCCATATAATTGAAATCATTTACATTATAATTGTATTGTTGGAGACCTGATGGGTTGCAATTTTCTCCAATTAAGTTGGCTACTCAGGAGGTTGTATGCACTTTGTATTCGTCTTAAATTCAAAGGCACCTGGGCCATTCATCGATGTTGAAACATCGAGAACTTGTAGTAGTAGTAGTAGTAGTAGTGGTAGTAGTGGTAGTGGTAGTGGTGGTA
>NC_137203.1:14315320-14350320 GCF_960531495.2 Zeus faber
TTAAATCATTTTCCTCTTCCAATTAATCACAGGAATGCGTTTTGAATGATCATTTAAGATTAAAAAATTGTGTGTGTGTGTGCGCGTGCGTGTGTGTGTGTGTGAGTGGGGCTTAAATCCACAGCCTTCTTTAGTTAGTCAGTTATTTACGCATGGGTGCTGGTGCGCCCATGTGTTAATGTGTTGCTTTATATAGGCCAATTTCTCATCGCGACCCAAATAAATTGAGGCCTTTTGTTGGGTGAAATTTCTCTGTGACGGGGCGCTGAGTCAGAAATATCACACCATCTCTGAAATTTAAATGCTATAGTTATAGTATATTTACAAGTATATATGTATATATATTTTTTTAAATAATACTAGAGCTCTATGACAGGTGGATGTAGAGCCTGAGCTTAATATTTTATTCTAAAACTACGAGTTTGAGCGTAAATCCTGGCAATGCCACTTGTTCCACACATCACCGGGAGTCACCAGATGGTGATGATGGCGTCAAGCTGGCATTTCAGCTCACTGAGCAAGTGGACGAGAACAAAGGAGCAGCCCGGTCTGAGGGATGGAAACAATGACAACCAATAAACCGGCCGTAGATGTGGTCAGTGTCAGCCATAACAACCGTGGCGTTAAGATGGTTTGAGGAATATAAAACACAGATTTGATTGTTTTTGTGTAAATCCAGTCCTACGGATTTGCCGATGCTAATCTATCACCACCAGACATCAGTCGGGCGGTGAAGAGTATTTGCGGACACAGTCCACATGTTTATAGTGTGGCACTTCAAAACTGTCCTACGGAGGATCACATTATTGAGCCTCAGTGGCCTGCACCCACTTGAGTGGAAATCAATAAAAGTCTTGACTTATTTGCTTGCTAAGTACAATTGATTTAAGTGAAATAACTGCCCGGATCATGCAGCTACCATGAATGGTTTACGACGGTTCAATGGCACCGGAGGGCTTTTGGTCATTAGAAATGAGTCTTTTACATCACATCAGGGACTATTGTGGCAACACTTGGCTGCAAGAGGCAATCTGTGAGTAACATGTGTCCGGTTATGTGTTAAGGATCCATCAAATATAAATGGTAATATTGCTGTATTAAGAATATTAAATATAATAAAATATAATATAATAAAATATAATGAATATAATATAAATACAAATATATAAAAAAAGAACAGAACAGAAACAGAATCAGCAGAGACACTTGAAGCTAAATAGGCGCTTATCGTATAAATCAAATAGTCTAATATTTATAAATGCTTTTATTTTTATTAAGTCAGGATACATTTGACGATATTGGGCGTCACTTCTTCACGAGTACTGAAGCTTTCCTTGGCTTAAGCGTTAATGCTTGAATCCTGCATTTGCCCTCTGGCCATCATGAGCATTGCACCTATTTCATGACAGTTTATTGGCGCTCCTACAAAGGCAGTAACTCACAAAATCCCCTTGTCTAGACGGGGGAAAGTCTTTGTTTAAGGCACGTGGTTCAAGACGGCGATGAAGGATGCCCGCTTCCCTTTTGTTCACTATAAAATTGAGGCATCACAGCGATTGCTCAAAACCAAACCGAGGGCAAAGGACAGAAATAACAATTTCTACGAAAAGCAATCTCAGAAATCTGTTGTGTTAAATAAACAGAAATAAAAAATAAAAAAATACTCAAAGCTCAAATGTAGAAAAAGTTAGTCTTTTATTAACATAAGTACAGTAGGTTTTTTTCAGAATTCATCTTTTCCCCCCATCAGTTTCAACATCATTTTATCATACATATGAACATATGCATACCTAAACCTCTACCCATCTCATCGCTATTGCTGTAAACATATTCATGTTTATTCATCTTGAGCACTTGCACAAAAGCAGTCACTTGTTTTTTAAGCAATTACATTTCTATCTATTTTTTATTTATCTACAAGTTATAGAAAAAATAAAACCAACTTCTGTATGTATGTATATTCGTTAATGGCAAAGCAAGCACTCATGAGTGTCTCCATGTGGCATTTCGGCTGCATCTCAACAGACTAGCAGATGCCTCACGTCCACAATGTGTTATTATATGGCGGAAATAAAAATAAAAAAATAATAAGAGATACAAGACAACGTTTGAGAGCATTGAGATCCCTTCATGGAACACAGACCCATCCGTGCAACGTTCTCTAGTTTAGAAGGTAAATAGCTTTCCCAAGGGTGAAAAATTACAGCATTTTAAGGGTTCTGTCTCCATGGATCCTTCCCTGCTCCCCGCTCGGTTTCCTGATGGATCGATGTGAGCGGACAGTGGAGAGTAACTCAATCCGCGACCAAGCAAAGAGAAAAGCTTTGAGCGAGGAAAAAGTACGATCACGCGCTGCATACGATACAAAAAAAATAATAATAATAATCGCTCGGGTCACCTCCGAGAACACAAACTGAAAATGAGCATTAATCGCTGGACATGAATAACCCTTCTCTGGGACACGTGCAGCGAGATGGCGGATGAGGCCGTGGTGAATTTCGGACCCAGGGGAGGACGCGGGAACGCGTTGAGAGACACCCAGAGCGATGCTGCGAGAGGCACATTTCCACCTGCTTGACTTGGGGCGGTCAAGACCACATGAGCCGGTCCGCCTCCGCAGAGGGGACCCGGGAGCGCCCCGAGGAGCTCCGACACAAAGCGAAGTCATCTCCGGCCGCCGTAGATCAAGCGGCGGTGGATGCGCTTGGGGAAAAGTCGTTCCGTTTCAGCTTTGTGCCGCAGTCCCATTGCCCCCCAAACCCTCCGCAATTTTGCTTCCCTGGATTTAAGGTTCTTATCAGTGCTCAAACACATACACATTATAAATAGAAAACAAAAACCTAAGACTGGTCATAGACACGCATATCCACTGGTTGATCACAACTATCTTGTCATTAGTTTCACCAAAAAAAAAAAAAATATATATATATATATCTCAGACAAACAACGCAATATATTGTAAAAAAAAAAAAAAAAAAAAAGGCAAATTATGTCTTCATGAAACCGACGTCACAAAAACAGTCGTCGATATTTATGATTCTGGGGTGGGATTCAGCACCTACTGCGGGATTCATGATGTAAACGGCTTGATCTGTTCTATTTTAAAAACTTAACGGAGAGAAGAAGAAAACTTCCATCCGCCACGGCACGCAAAACCGTGAAGAATTTTTTATTTTTTTTAATTTTTATTTTATTTATTAATTTATTTTTAAATGGCGGGTGGAGCACCTCTCGATCGGGCCGGCAGAGTGTAAGAAATGCTTGTTGTAAGGCAAAAGCAGTCGTCGGGACCAAAAACAAAGAACATAACACCGTGAGGCCGAGAAGCTCAATGGGGTTCAGGCAGGGGAGACTCCCGACTCCGACAGCTTCCCTTAAATAATAGATGGGTTGAATTATTTATTCGGGTCTGGTTTCTATTGCTAAAAAGAGAGTGACTGGAACGTAGAGGTGTTTTCGCCCTCCCTCTGTCCCTTCAAAACAAGCCAAAAAAAAGAAAAAAAAAAAAAGACGTCGCTCCCGGGAAGAAATATCAGCGGCGAGATTTCGAAACAGCGCACTCAGGCACATCAGTTTTGAGTGTTCTGGACACCTCCCAGTCTGACCTACCGGGATGATTTAGCCCCATCATCCTTCTCCTCTCCGCCCGGAGGAAGCAGCTGTTTGGCGTCGGCCGCAGTCTGAAGGCGGGGGGGAAAGGGCGTGGCTTTGGCGGGGATGACGAGCAAAAGCTTAAAGAGGCCAAGTTAAGTGGCTGGACGCGTCAAGGCAGGAGCCTACTCGACCAAGGAGTGCAATTTTATTCACTTCAGTTTGAGTCAGTAAATCAATAGCCGGGGAGGGATGGGCCCCTCCGCCTTCTTGGAGAAGGGAGGTTTACATTACGCAATTTGAGATAAATTTGTCGTGCGTTGCTCTTTTTGCTCTCGCTCCCGATGCAGCGCTACTGCCGTTAAAACCAATGTGTTTCATCGGAGCGGGTAGCGTCTTTTGTCTCAGCGTTCACCCGTCTCCCGCCTCCCCGCCAGGCCGGGGTGGGGAACGTTGAGGAGCGCAGGAGCCACAGGGCACTCAGCGAGCGTCTACTCTCAGAACAGACAGCAGGTGCAAACTCTGCAGATGCAGGATTTTTCCCCTGCTTATTGAGGCCCACAGGAGGCCGGCTCAGAACACATTTTTTTTTTTCGGGGGGGGGGGGGGGCTTCAAGCTAAATCCAATGCGTTTGCCGTGTATTTCTACCTGAAGGCCCCTTTCGCCTGAATCCATCCAGTTTTTCCTCTGCCGGAAGATGAACTAACAAGCTAAAATGTTTGCACTTTGAGATTGCTTGCTCACTCCACCCCCATCCCCCCCCCCCCCCATCATGAAAAAAAAACACACACACAAGGAAAAAAAAACCCAAACAAACAACACTCCAGGGCAAATATTTTACCCCCCCAAAGTCCCAGCAGTTCTTCTTTTGTTTTTGGATCCGCTTTTCTCTTCCTCAGATCCACGCTGAGGTTGTGGGGGCGATAGCAGAAATAAATGAAACAGGGCGATTCATCAAGACATTCTCACTCAACTGGCATCGCGAAACCCTCCTTAAATACTTCCCTTCACCACCTCCAGGTTCGAAACCGAGATTGTTGAGAAACGCTGTCTTCGAGGAGGCTTCCTGTTGTCCACAGGAAGGGAGTTAGCGGCGTCCATCCCCGGCGTGGAAAGGCCAACAGAGCGGCGAGAAATATTCATGCTGAAGAGGTAAAGTAAAAACCTCTGTTCCTAAAGCTGTATATCTATGAACTCTGCAACGGTGAGGCATCTGGATATGAAACTTTTTTCTTTTTTTAGAGGCGCCAATGAATCTGATACAGCTTTCTAAATCTATATCGGACCTCGGCGCCAACACCGAGTTCCGGCTAACCGAGCGGCGCGTTGCTTTCCAAAGACGCAAAATTTAGTTCTCCGAGAAGCGACGACTGTGTTCGTCGAAAAAATGATGCACCTGAGCATGTCGCAGGCGGTTCAGACACATACGGGGGCTTTTTCGGACGGCATTCCTATTGTGGGGGTGGTTGTCAGGTGCAGCTGCTCGCGCTGTTCCTCCACGTCTGCTGCAGCTGCTGCAGGTGCTGGAAGGCTCTCTGGGTGACGTTAAGGGCCGGGTGGACCTTCCGCAGGTTGGGCTCCCCGAGCAGGGACAGACCGCACAGCCCAAAGTAAGCATGGAGGGGGTCTGCAAGAGACGGGGGAGGGGGAGGGCAAGGAGGAATGTCCGAGGAAAGACAGGTGAGGATGCGAGAAGGGAGAAGAGCAAGGAAGGGCGGGAGGGGGCAGAGAAGGAGAACAAGGCCAGATGGTCAACGGCCTAACAGCTCCAACACCTGCATCTGACAGATCTGTGTCCTCGGCTTCGAGGTTGTCGCCCCCGGTGTCCCCTCTAAACACGGTTGGAAATGCAAGACCCGCATCATTTGATAACTTTTGAAACGACAACATCGGGCGTTATATCGGAGCCTCATCCGCGTTGTTCCTTTAAGGAATCATTAATCCTGTATAGCCGATCCCCCCGTGCCCCTCACGTCCCCTGGGATCTGGCTAAAAGCCGGCAGTACCAGTAAATGGACCGATAATTGAGTTATAATGAAATGACAGATCACGAGTCATTGACACCGAGGCATCAAAACACCATTAGCGATATCACTCAGGATTTAGGAGTCAAGAGCTATATGGACTCCCTTCACCGAAACCAGAAGTGAAGCCGAATCCAGGACGACGACTTCTTTAAACAAGTTTTGTTTTTTTTCCCCCCTCCGCGTCACTCGACACGCGAAGCCAGGTTCAGGAATAAACGCCCTCGTTCCTTCGCCACCTGTCTATGTGTTAGTTCGCCGGAAGTATTCTAAAAATGTGCAAAATACCAACCAGGACACCGTGTAGTAACCGGGACAGCTGAAGGCATATATCACTGTCGTCCGTCTGATTAAAAGACTCATCCGACACGAGGGGAGGGCATTTCAATGTGATTAAAACGCAACATGCGATTTGGGGTTTGGAGGCACCCCGGGCTAAAGGGCAGCCGGGCAGCGGGGGGAGGGATGAGGGGAAGACAGTCGGTGCAGCGTCCTGAAGCAGATCGCGAGCAGCCTGCGTTCCACACCTCGCTGCCGAAACCAAACATGAGCAGATTAGATGTATCTTGCTGCAAGCTTTGGATAAATCTTGATTCGTTCACATCACAAGCACTGATACAGGGACCGACTGGGACAGACTACAAAGCTACACAACTAACAACTATAAACGGGAGGGCTGCGCTTGGTTGTGGTGTAAAAAGTCTACAAATGAAAATCGTGTGTTCTTCACGAAATGCAATCTTGTTTTATTTTTCTTCAACTCAATTGAAGTTTTATCCAAAATATTAAAAATTCGAAATGCATGGGTTGATTTACCTTCCAAAAAAGGAGGGGGGGGGGGGAACAAAAAGAACAAATTCACAAACAATATCAAAAGCGTATTTAGACCCATGTATTTATTACAGGTCCCACATCAATGGTTTCCTTCACTTTATCTTCAAACACCGGTTCCTGTAACGTGAGCAGCTTGATCGCCCGTGTCCTCGGGATAGCAGTGAACAATTCCCCATCAATTAGACACCAGTCACACACACACACACACACACACACACACACACACACACACACACACACACACACACACACACACACACACACACACACACACACACACACACACACACACACACACACACACACACACACACACACGTTTAGGATTACCAGCAGTTTTCCACTGACCTCAAGTCACCCTGGCAACAACCACCCCCCCCACACACACACACAACACACCCCCATCCAATAACATACTGACACGCTTCCTTGAACTTGTTGAGAATGTGAAATAAGACAAGGTTCTCCAATACAATATTTTCACCAATATTCACTAATAACACTAAAACAACAGGAACCATATTTATACGATTATATTCGCGATTAATTTTGACGTAATCCCTTCCTCACTATTGATGTTGGAAGATGATGTGGCATTTGGAATTGGCCTGAACATGGCAGCATGTGGCTGCATTTATATAAATCTGCTGAATTACAGCTCCATCTCTTAACAATGTGTGTCCCACATTTGAGACTGAAACACAATGAGTAAGCACATTTCTGACCACATTATGAGCTCAATACTGTCTGGGATATGGCGGCGTGCATTCAGATACACAAATGCATCCTTACATAACGGCAAGATGAGAGTACTCATTAAATTAGTCTTTATTTTTTCTTTTAAAAGGCCCTGCGATGGAAAATTGCCTATAGGTTGTTCCATTCAAAGCACGCGAGGCTTTGTTTGTTTTCTTCCGATGGAGAGCATCAGAAACATCTATCTTCAATAACTACCATTACAGTTAGATTTCGACTTAAAGGTTGCACAGCTACACGACCCTATTATATTCTTTCTGACCAAACACAGGTTTGTATTAAATAAATACGTATTAAACCCGTTAAATACCTATGACGCAAAACTCACCTTTTCAGTGCTTGCACACGTACGTGTGGGTATTTTGTGAGCGTTCTAATTCCGGGGACGCGTGGTGGAACGAGCCGCTCAGCTTTGCTGCCCTCCGACGCGTCACCGAGGGCATTATTCTTAATGGAACCGCGCCCCATCTGAGTAACCCCACCCACAGCTGGGGCGCGACGGGACCCGTCAACCTCGACGCTGAGAGATAATCAAGGGAAGTGCTCCGCTGGCGGAAGAGACCAAAGCGAGTCTTTTAAAAGAAAGAGGAATTAGCACCAACTGTCTGTGACAAAACTGCAGACAATGGAAATGGAAGTATTTTGCTGTGTGTTTCTTTCTGTGTGTGTGTGTGTGTGTGTGTGTGTGTGTGTGTGTGTGTGTGTGTGTGTGTGTGTGTGTGTGTGTGTGTGTGTGTGTGTGTGTGTGTGTGTGTGTGTGTGTGTGTGTGTGTGTGCGCCAAAGTTAGGTTGACAGCACTGGAGGCTGCGGCATATTGATTTTATTTTACAACGTTTCCATAATTGAATGAAACAAAAAAGCCCCAAGCCCCAACGTATCCCACTGTGCTCCAAGCTCAGCGCTGGTCCAGACACCGCGGCGTTTCTTTCTGTGTGTGTGTGTGTGTGTGTGTGTGTGTGTGTGTGTGTGTGTGTGCCCACGTTAGGCTACTGTTGCGGTGGCGCGATTCACTCTGTGTTTCTCCAAACAAAACCATAGATGTATTCATTTGATGTTATTTTCCTATGTTTCCGTAATTGAATGAAACAAAACGGCCCCAAGACCGGCCGTATCCTGCTCGGGACGTCGCGGTGAAAGTCGGAACAAACTATTAAATGAGGCCTTTTCGATCAAATGTGAGTGAAGGTTCAGCAACTGGATTTCTAATTTCTCACCTCAGACATGCTCAGGAAACAGATTTTAGTGTACTGATGATCTGAAATCAGCGACAGTTTACAGACTAAATACAATGGGACCCGGAGTAAAGCTCAAACCCCATTGGCTCACAGAACGCGTGACCACGGGAGGGAGGCTCCTCCCACTGAAAGAGCGCCAGGAACACGATGGATTTAGAGGCATGTTTACAATGGCTAGAATGCATAATCTGAGTGGTATTTTCAGCAAATAAAACTTCTAAAACATGTTTTGGGGACCTTTAGAGGCTTATATTAACTCATGTAAAAAGGAGCAAAACAGGTCGTCTTTAATATCCTGTGGCAGTCTCCGGGTATTGCTTCCGGATAATTAGCTCTCATTATAGTCCAACAGATGACTGTGGTTTCTATTTATCTATGCACACAGAAAAGAAGCCGTGAGTCAATATTAGCCAACTGACTGAAAACGTGCCCCATATAACTCTGTCTCTTCCCTCCCACACCTCCTCCTGCCTCCCTTCCTTTGATATTTCCCTCCGCCTTTTACCTGGGTGGCTGTCCGGCCACTTGGCGAAGCCTCCCACCAGCCGGTCCTGTGTGGCAAGGATGTAGTTCCTGTTCCTCTCGTAGTTCGTATACTGGAACACGTCTAAGAGCTGGGGGAGAAGAGAGGAGGTTGGGAGGAAATTACCGTGATATATATATTGTTCACAAATTTCAGACACACACACACACACCCATGAGACCTGACAACATGGGTTAAATGTATTGAGAGAATTCCGTACCAACACGGGGAATATTAACTCTCGTGAAGAAAATTTGTATTTTTAGCATGCTAAACAAATCACCCTTCGTGTAACTTCATTGTCCCCATGGGAAAATGATAAGTTATAAAAGCAGCTGATGAAACCAGGCTGCTGGAAACCAAAAAGTGCCAAATAAAACCAGGTCAAAAGTATTACAACATTACAGCATATTGGTAATAATATGGCTGTAATATGTAGATATGTTATTATTATTTGTTCCATTTATTTCACGCCACTTTCATAAAATGAACAAAATAAGACAATTCAATTGTAATATTGAATAATATATTGAGTAATTATTTGTATGACAATTAATACTCAACTAAAACACCTTCTTTTGTGACAGCCCTCCACATACGGAAGTATATTTCTTCAGGGGAAAAAAAAAAGAAAAAAAAAAGTATATTTCTCATCAAATTGAGTATTAGGATCAACTATTTCAGAAGTAGTGTGTACCTCTGGAATGGCAGCGACAAATACTTTTCAAACTCCATTTTAGTCCATTTTTCACAATGATTCAGAATTTCCATTCTGTCTGTAAAGATCTATTTCCTGGCTTGCGGGTACGTACGCGTGCGTACGTGCGAGCGTGCAGCGGTGTACCTCGAGCGTGGCTCCCACCCAGAAGGAGTAGCATGTGTCTACAGGTTTGTTGGGCCGGCCGTGGAAGCCGCTCTGCTGCCGCATGATGCACCAGCGCCGGATGCGGTCCAGCTCACGCTGACTCAGCGTCTCCTCCAGGCGACCCATCAGGCGCAGGGAGGCGATGGCGCAGAACGTCGAGCCTCCTGGGCGGACGCAGAGAGATGGGGGAACGGGTTCAGGAATGTCAAACTATCTGAGAGGCGAGGACCCCGATCGGTTAATCAAGGAAACGGAGCGACAAGCGGCAGACTTGAAACACTCTCAAAACACAGAGGCACGGAAAGAAATTCCATCGCAAACACATTTATCACATCGTAATCAGACTCAAAGAGCACTTCTATGGATAAAGACATGCTACAGCGCACGCGATGACAGTAATGACTATTTGCAATAACAAAAGGCAGAGATTTGAGTGGTTGAGAGATGCTTCTGGCAGCCCCAGCGATCTCGAAAATTGGGCTAGGAAGTCAACCGCTGCCAGTGATATTTTAGCGTTTAATCCTTCCTGACATCGTTCGACGACAGAAAGACAACTAGATAATTATAAGGCACACGTGAGGGAGGGGAAGAAGGGGGGGAAAAAAAAAAAAAAAAAAAAAAAGAAAAAAAAAAAAAAAAAGGTCCTGTGTGGGGTCCTCAAACAGGAAGCAGAACCCGTGTGCGTGTTTGTACAGTACCTCTGTACAAACACGCAGTTAAACAGCATGGAGATGTCTCTACTGAGAGGATCCTGTCGAGGGTGTGAGACTAACAGGTTATTAGGGTGTTGGGTAGGACCTCACCATTCCATTTCAATAAAAGGAGCCACGATAAGATTTTAGAGCCGCATATTGACATTTTATTCATGATGAGAATCGCGACCAACTTTTCAGTATACCATCTGACGTGCACCACAAAGTATTTTATGAACATTGCTCTTCTGAACTTGCAGTATTGTATGGGACTTTTTATAAAATCAAAAAATAAATAAAATATAAAACATCTGAAATACAAACGAAGCGGTTTTTTTTTTTTGTTTTTTTTTGACCAGTGTCAAAACATAGAAAAATAAATTAAGTTCAGACTGACACCTAGACGTGCAGAGTATTTCATTTAGGGGGGGAAATATCTAGCATAACTTCCAAACAAAGAATCAATATTACAATAAGCTAAATCAGCTCAGAAATTGAACTTTTTTTTTTTTAACCTAGCTCTGCAAGATATATATATATATATATATATATATATATATATATATATTTCTTTAAACCTATATTAACCTTATATTAGTAAACTTCTAAATCACATTCAGGGAAGTCCACCTATCTGTGATTTTAGGCTGCTGGTTAGGGTTAAAGATCAGTACGGGAAATGTGAAGTAGCTTGGAGGTCTTCACAAATACAGTAAAACAAACGTGTGTGTGCGTGCGTGCGTGCGTGCGTGCGTGCGCGTGGCCTTGCATGTTTGTTGATCTGACGGGCTGTTTATCAGTGGCGGTGCAAGAGCAGCTATCCATCCCCTTCAAACGACCCGGCTGTCAGCAACCTTATCATCTCCTCTACTTTCGCCACAACTAGCTGATTATCTGTGCGTGTGAGAGGGCACGAGACAAAAAGGTGGTCGGTGTGTGTGTGTGTGTGTGTGTGTGTGTGTGTGTGTGTGTGTGTGTGTGTGTGTGTGTGTGTGTGTGTGTGTGTGTGTGTGAGGGCTGTAAATCTGCCTATAGATCGTCCCCCTTCGCACATCACCATTGTCTATTTCGCTGCTATCTGCCTGACACAGTGGCATCATGGAGGGGGTGTGTAGTGTGTAAATCTGAGTATGGGGACAGCTCCACATGCTTTGTTCCAAATGATTTACCATAAGAAACACCAATGCTCTGTGTGGAATTATGCACATATCCCTCATCCCCAAATAGATACATTGCTGTGAAAGACATAATGTGGGATGTATTGGCAGTGAACAGGATGTCGAGGGATTGATGGGGAAGTAGCCACGGGAACGGCGGGTGGGCTGAGCTGTGGTTTAAGACGTCTGAATTAAAAGGCTTTACTCACAAAATTAGAAAGCAAAACAAAAAAAAAAAAAAAGTAATTATAGTAATGCAACAACAACCTGCCCCGCGCCTTTGATGTCATACTTCAGACCGACAAAACAGTAAGTTAGGGCACGGCTGAAACGACGGGGTTTGAGCCGGGATTGTGGGCGAGAGGGGTTTAATCGAGACGTTGTTTCCAGAGAATAGGATTTGAACGCTTGATCCCTTAAACCAGTTACTTGTGTCAACACCGCAGGCTCTGCTACTGTACCGCCGACGCAAGATGTTTTAAACTAATAGCAACCTTTTCCAGATCCATATTAGGTCAACATGTTGTCGAGAGACGGGCACAAAGAAGACAGTTCCAATGTGGGGAAGATTTAAAACAGGCTCGGGCCAATAATTACTTCATACACAACGCAATTCTGGATTTAGCAGCATGTACGCAGATGAAATGTTGCTCAGAACTTGAAAAATGTCCATCTTCCACAACGAGTCATTTTATTTCGCTTAAAAATACATATGTTCATGCACACGCACAAAAATGGCACACAATTAGAGGGCGGCAAACTCACCGTGCGACTCCAGCCCAGCCCCTTGGCCAATCCCATTGTCATAAGACTGTGAAGAGTAAATGACAAAAATTTGGTTTTTAAACTACAAATAACTCCTCTAGTCAGAGTAATATGTACTACTAGTGCACATGCCTTTACTTCAAGTTACTTCAAAGGAATCCCATGAGGGTAGATATACGGAAAACACATTCTCACGTCAATTTGCAATCAATTGTAATCCACCAATGGTATTTAGAATTTAAGCAGGTGTGTGTGAGCATGTTAACCTTAGTGACTTAGGGTTATGATGTGATGTCGTAGTGTAAAATATACAATTATTTTTATATGAGACAGCCGACATTGCTGCGTAGCAAACTACCTGTATGTTCCGTAGAATGTTTCCCACGACTAAATTACATTGACGCAGGCTCCAGTCATTTCGTTTTTAAAAAGTGTGCTTATGTTAGTATTTTCAATGCCAACACTAAAACCTGACTTGAATGGCAGTTGGTTCACTATTGAAGGATTTATATACATTACACCACAATTTTAAAGTAACAGTGGTGGTTATTGTTTCCTACAGCACTTTATGCAAGCACAATATCAATGACTGTTAAATAGCTAAAGGCTGTATGCCACAACGTTGACACAAGGTCATTCATCCGTCTCCTTTTGTGAAGAGAGGCTGTCTTTTGTTCCTGTGCGTGTGTGAAGGTTCTCATAATAGATCCAGCTTTTGTGTTAAAGGTCAAACTTTGTGTGAATTGTGATTTTGTAGAATCCATTTCCTCTCTGATGACTTTGGTTGAAAAGCAGACTCCGCTGGCTGTCAGCTGCTCCCACAAACTCTTTCTGTGCGTAGACAAAGCCGCTGCCGACACCAATCCACTTGATGTAATGTGCTCACAACTTTTAAAGACGAGACTTGCCGGGGTGAAACCAACATCAGGTGTCAGTCTGACAAAACGATCAATGAAGGGTCCCATTCTATCCTTCACAACGACCCAAAGTTGTACCCTTTCAACAAGCAATCAGTCGAAATGTCTTTATGACTTTTATGAGAAACTTCACATTAAGGGTGCCTTATATTACTTTTGCGTTGTTTATCAAACAAATGATCTTAGTGAAAAAACAACCACTAAGTGACACCAGAGCCTTTTGACTGACACTATACAGCACATACACCGATCAGCCACAACATTAAAACCACTGATAGTTGAAGTGAATAACATTGATCATTTCATTGCAATGGCACCTGTCAAGGGGTTGGATATATGAGGCAGCAAGTGAACAGTCAGTTCTTGAGGTTGATGTGTTGGAAGCAGGAAAAATGGACAAGCGTAAGGATCTGATCGACTTTGGCAAGGACCAAACTGTGATGGCTAGACGACTGGGTCAGAGCATCTCCAAAACAACAGGTCTTGTGGGGTGTTTGCAGTGTGCAGTGGTTACTTCCTAACAAAAGTGGTCCAAGGAAGGACAACCGGTGAACCGGCGACAGGGTCATGGGCGCCAATGGGCTCATTGATGCGCAAGGGGAGTGAAGTCCAGCCATCTGGTCCGATCCCACAGAAGAGCTACTGTAGCACAAATTGCTGAAAAAGTTAATGCTGCTATGATAGAAATGATACAGTGCATCACAGCTTGCTGCGTATGGGGCTGTGTAGCCGCAGACCAGTCAGAGTGTCCATGCTGCCCCCTGTCCACCATCGAAAGCACCTGATCCATGGGGGCCCCACCTCACAACTTCCAGGACTTAAAGGATCTGCTGCTAACGTCTTGGTGCCAGATACCACAGGACACCTTCAGAGGTCTAGTGGAGTCCATGCCTCCACGGGTCAGAGCTGTTTTGGCGGCACGGGGAAGGAGCTACACAATATTAGTGGTTATTAGTGGTGGTTTTAATGTTGTGGCTGATTAGTGCACAGCCCCCCCCCTTGTGTGCGTGTGTCTCTAAGCTGAGTTGACGCACCATGCTCCTCCTGATATACTCGATGGCCTTCTGTATGTCCATGCCCGACCAGTCGTCCAGCATGTAGCAGATACAGGCCGCGCAGTAGATGAACCGCATGTCATTCTCACTTCCCTCTGGTACAGCATAAAAACTGAGTAGACAGATACCAAAGACAGAGAAATGTTAGCTGAAGGGCTCTAAGTGTCTACGTGGGTGTAAATGTGTAACTTTGTGTGGGAGTAAATGCGACATAGAGATGTCCAACAGATTAAAATGTCTCATCCGGTTTCATTTAATTGCGGTGTTGGAAGTCACAATATATAGGTGTATTTTGGTCTAAATATGCTCATTTCAGTCAGATGTGTATACAAGCCTGAAACAGTTCCAATTAAGAGTATCATTTTAATGTACGTGTCTACGTATGGACCCACCTGCCGTCTTCCAGCTGCAGTGCTTTCAGGCCGACCAGGCAGGCTCGCTTGTTGACCCGGCTTAAATCATCTCCTAGCAGCAGCAGAGAAGCCAGGCCGGTGTACGTCATGGCGATGTGACCGCTGTCATACGGGTGGAGCAGCCCTGGACCCTGGGGAGAACATGAGAACATTTTAGGGTTGGGCGATGTGTCAAATTTTTTTTTTTTTATTTGCCATGGGGGGAGGGAGGGGTGATGGTGGTGTCGGAGCAGACCTCCCAATCCTATATGGGATTATTTTGGTTTCAAACCGGACGCAACCGGCAAGCCGAAGGACGTGAAAAGTAATTTGCCATCTCTGCAAACTCCGGCCGCGGAGCGGAGGTTCGGTTAGAACAATCGCTTGATTAGCCGTTTTAAAAGGATAGCAAAAAATGTAAATAAAAGGGATAAAATCATGTAATTATCCCAGAGAAAGCCCGTCTCTGCTCCCCGGAAGGAGGAGTCTCCCCTGGGACTGGCCCCCCCATGCCCCGGTAACAGGTGCTCTACACAGCTGCTTTGTTCCTCCATTATCTGAACTAAACTGATCGGAAACGAAGACAGAAAGAAAGAGAAAAATGCAGTTTCAGAATGACCTGGAAATGGGTTTTACCCCAACATATTTTTTCTTTTTGAGGATTTCTCCGGACTGCGAGAAAAGCACCGGCCGCGGTTGAAGCGGCAACGGGGAAAACGGGGAAGCTCCTTTTCGCGGAGGCTTTGAATTTCGCTTTACAGGTCATTAAATTAGCAAAATAAAGCGACAAATATCGTCAAAAAAAAAAAAAAAATCGCCTAAAAATAACAACCACCGTTGGACCGAGCCGGTCGCAGATATATTCGTCCAATCGCCAAGCCTAGTACATTTAGTACATTATAACAGACTTTTTTAGTCGGAGTACACAGTCTATAGCTGCTTTTACACATCCGGACATTGCAAGTAGTTGCCCTTTCACACATGCAGCACACAACCGGAGATTGTCGGTGTCAGACGCGTTTACACCTACTGGAAATACTGCGTTTGGTTTAGACGAGGGGTGGAGCCTGGGAAGAGCTTGCAGGAGGCAGGATGTGACACAATGTTGCTGCAGGGTTTTAGCACACCCAAGATGGCAGACGAGACTACCGACGTATCTTTTTTGGTGTTGAAACTCCATGTATTTGGACGTATCCGTGACATAAACAAAAGGAATGGAATGGAATGGAAAGGAATATAAAGGAAAGCGGTAAGGAGTACTATGCTCCGTGGATGAAGATCCGTACGAAGGACAAGCCCACTCACTCGCTGTGAATGCTTGACAATTACCTGCTTTGTTCACATATACCGCTCAATCGGACATTACGCTGACTTTGTACCAGGGTGCTGGCTGGGTAAAGTCTGGTTAATGTCCGGTCATTTGCGTTCACACGTACAGCTCCTCTGGGTAATGTCCACATAATTTCAGGGTTGCAGTGCATGTGTGAAAGCATCTTGTAGAAAGCAGGATGTAGAAATTCTATAGAAGCAATAGCGGAACCAAGAAAATAGTTTCTGTCTTAGGTGTATGCAACTTCAGCCCCTTTCCCACACGGAATCCCTAACATGGCTGGATAATAAATATCCGGAAAAGTCAGTAGGCAGGCAGGCAGTCATTCCCTCATGGCCTCCTTTACGGAAATGTCCTGTATGGATTATGTTCCCATATAGATGAATGTTACAGATACATTACGTAATGCTCGCGTGAGGGGTGACTAATATCACGCAAGCCTAGGCAACAGAATCGGTTTTTAGACCAGCGATTGGCTTCCCGTCTCCCCGCCACACGGACTCTTCCTTCCGCTTACTGGAGGGGACAGAGCCCCCGTCTCCAGACACAATAATCCTAAACCCAAAAGGTATTAAATCAGTGTGATCATTTTCAACCTTCAACCATTTTCAGACTGGACGTGTGTCAGTCCCTCAACTTTGCAGCCACGCTCAACATTTTTGCTAATGTATTTTTTTTCTTCCCGAAAATAATTATATACACACACACACACACACACACACACACACACACACACACACACACACACACACACACACACACACACACACACACACACACACACACACACACACACACACACACACACACACACACGAGCCACTTTGATATTATTATGGAATAAATATTGGTAAAAACCAACTATTTGTGCTTTATTTGGGTTCGGCTTCACCCTTTCTTAAAAGAAATGTTACTGCTTCCATTCCCACATACCTCCATTCACAGCCATTCCAACAATTTGCTGGAAATTATACTACTTCGACAGCGGGGAGATTTATGGAACAACTTTTACGGAACATCGAGACCGGTTCCCATTCCCACAAGACACCAATACGGAACATTGCCGGTAGATTTACGGCTTTCAGTGCAAGTGGGAAAGGGCCTTGGATTAACCAATGGCATTCTACAACTTTTTAGCAAAACATTTGGAAAAAGACATACGACAAATGCACTAGTAAAACAGACCTAAGTGACATAAATAAGACTGCATACAGAGGTAATGCCTGTTCAAGTTTCAAATGTTGAAGGCAGGGTGAAGGCTGTAGAGTAGGAATACCTTGGAGCTGTAAGGAAGTCCAATATGCGAGGATCCTCGAAAACCACAACGACTTAAATTGGTTTCTAGGAGGAAAAAGAGCAGGTCAGAATGTTGCGCGGTGCAGGGGTGCCGAACGGAAATATCTATGTGAGCATGATGTAAGTTCCAAATGGGAAAACAATTGACCAGAAACATTCCATTGTGGCTTCTGAAGATTACATAGTCCAACAATGTTTGAACCATAGTCCCCATTGTTTCTGCATGGTGTGTGCATAGATATCATTCCACACACGACCTACTGAGGAAAAGGTGTAATGCTGCCATCAAGGGGACATAAAGTGTTACTGAACAGAGTGAGAACCTGTGTTACTTGTATGGCCTGGTGTTAAATATAAAGCATAATGTTAATAGAAAGAAAACAATGCCACAGGAAAATTGTATTGTGCAGAGTCACCTCACCAATAGGTACATATGCCATAAAAGGATATACCATATTACCATATTTAACCTTCACTTTAAACTATGATACTCACAGCTACATGGACAAAGGTATGTCGATACTACCTCTAATTAGTCAATTTGGATATTTCAGCAACACATATTTCAAACAGGTGTACAAAATATTGGTATTAAAAACAACATAGTGGTGTCTGTCTCCTGCACTGGGATGCGAGCATAGGACAACATAGCAAAGGAGAACATCTCATATTGGGTGACAAAATACAGGCAAGACACTCAACATATGGCAAGTGCAACGAAAATCTAATTAAGCACTACTATGACACTGGTTTCTGTTGGCATCTTGAATAATTAAATGACTGGGCATTCAAGCAGATGGCAGAGTAGTTTATCAGAGGGACGAATGAAAAAAAAAATTAAATATTAACATCAGTTGCAGAAGTAGGAGTACCACCTGGAGGAAAGACATTTCCAAAAAAGAAAAATGTGAACTGGTTCCTTTAAAGATTTTCTGAATGTTACAGTAATGAAATAACTATTCTGCATTATGTCGCTTGGCCCATTCAATAAATAGTGGAGCCAACATGGACGCTTCAGAGATCTATTTTTTAACAAACGAGCCGTGCAGTATCATCTTATTATAATGTAGAAGTCTTGTGATGACAGTTTTGGGGCTGTAGATAACCAGGCTTCCCTTGAAAAGTGCAGCTATTTGTACATATTGACAAGTAATGAAGAGTCATGGAGTACAAGTTTAAGATAAGATAATAAAGTACTTTACTGATCCTTTTAGGGGAAACCAGGACTTACATTAAGGTACTGTACATAAGTAAAGCCTTCAAGCATACTTAAATGTATTCTTTTTTGTACACTTGACCTTTAGTCCACTACACTTCAAAGCAAATATCTATATGTTCTACTTTTCCTACACATTTTTCACATTCGTTTTATTAAGTCATGTGGAAAAAAAAAAAAAAACATTTACTGAGAACACCCTAGAAGACACAAAAAAAGATGATTTATTTACGAAGATGATTTATATTTAAATAAATCAAGAGGAACCAATCCACTGGACCAGACTGCATAGTCCATATTGAAGGCTCCGTTATATTAACTTACTTTAACTCGCAAGTACTTTTGCTCTCATTTGATGGAAAACATCTGTAAGTTCCCCACCGTCATCATATTGACGTTTCATGTCAATCACCATCATATTAACAATCACGTGGAAAGGTGTGTGACGCAAATCAAAGCAAACTAACCGTCCTCTGCAGGCAACACCTGGAGGGAGTAGATCCACTCGATCATGTTGTTTTTATCGATGACATCAAGGGCATCCAACACGTCGAGGCCAGAGAGCGCAAAAAACACTATGGTCAACCTGGAGAGAGAGAGAGGGGGGGGGGGGGTTGTGTTTGTTAACTCTAAAACTCGAATTTCAACATTATATCGACCGCCCAAACAACATTCATGAACCGGGATGCACGTATCCAGCCGCAATGCTTACCCTGCAAATATTCATTACGGGTGTAAATTGGGATTTGAGCTCATTGCACCCGGGGAAATGTTGTCCAACGTTTAGATGACAGCTCACTCGTTATACATCAACAATCCAACGGCGCTCCGGGTTTAAAACCCCAGCGGCTCTAACGGTCACCACGCAAGAGCTGTGGTTGAACACGGCGTGGTTACTGCTGGAAATGGAGCTGTCACTCGTCGCCGCTAGCGTCAAGCTCAAACTCCCTTAGCCTCCCCCCCATTCAAAACGCCGAGCGAGATAGCTAGCTACCTCGCCGACTGCTCGGGTTCTTCCGGCAAAACAGACGGACTGGGTGTGTTTTGGCAACCGTACCTGGTTGTTTCTAGGGAGGAGTATCTCTCGGGTAAGACCTGGAGCGACCTCTGGAAGAACCGCACATGGCGATCTCTTAAGAAGTCTAGATGTTCAAACTCCTCTATGTGGCTGTCTTCTTCTTCCGCCATTTTTTTTTTTTTTTTTTTTTTTTACGTCCGCACCCTGACGGCTGATCGTTTCCGGTCGACTTCTTCTTTCAAAGTAAAAGCCGGGATGGCAGGCTGACGTACTGTACATTAAAAAAAAAACAACCCCAAAAAAAACAGTTTGGCTGAAGAACTGATTACAGAAGAAGTTTGAGCAGTAAATTTGGTTTAAATTCAACCCCAAAAAAAGGTAAAAAAAAAAAAAAAAGGATGTGCATTCAACCGCTGAAGTGTGTGTAAAGTGTCCTTGCGTCCCTATTTTACGTTGTATATGTTTCTGATGCGTCTCACGTTTGGACGGACGTTCATTCATTGTTTTCAGACTCACACTCTGTGGTTCTCTGCCAAAATAAATCTTTCTGAGGGAACTGCAAGATCCCCGTGAGCATTTAGTTTCTACACAGTGTTATAATTTTCAATTTCCATTTCATTTCAACACTGATCAAACAATCTGCTGCAGTCCCTGAACACAAGCTTCATAATGTCTAGTGTCACAGATGCAAGACAAGGTTTAAAAACTATAATCAATTATATATGCATATATATATATACATAACATATACATATTCTTGCAGAATATATTTAACGTTCTTTATTAAAAGGAACCTGTGGTTTAATTGACTTTGTTTATTCATAAACTATAAGACCAGTATACCAATACAAAATGAATGCATATAAAAAATACATTTCAGATATGAAAATAGATACAAGTCACAGCAGAGAGATTGGTGTTGATATTGGTGTTGAGAGCACACGCACACGCGCACACACACACACACACACACACACACACACACACACACACACACACACACACACACACACACACACACACACACACACACACACACACACACACACACACACACAGCTTCGTAATGAATTGCGTGAAAAAGTTTCGAAGTACGTTCCATGCAAGTTCTCCGTGGCTTAATGATTCCACCGTCATGTGCACATGAAACAATCTAATCCCAGAATAGAATAACTGGCTAATTAGACCAGAGGCAAATATAAGTATATATAAGAGGTAATACAACATACCATAATATAAAACATAATCATCTGAAATGTAGAGATGCAGCGGGTTTAGCAGATTCACATTGTCTGCAAACATGGGAAACGGAAAAGATCGTGGAGGTGAAGTTCTAAGAGGAATAGTCACCCCTCCGGACACTCAGCGTGGGCCAGAATTCGGGCGCCTTGACGTTTCTCTGCAGCAGCCAATCAGAGCAGCAACAGATACGTCACCAGGAAGCAGAGACACACCCCCTCCATTGGACGCCACTATAGCGCACTGCAAATGCGCCCAGCACAGGAAACACGATTTTTAAAAATGATGTGAAATTATGAATTATATATATGACAACTTCTCCCTCTGACAGATTGGGGAACCAGCCGCCAATAAAGCACAGTGTTGTCATTAGTGTACATCATTTAGCCACCGTCTACTACGCTGCAACAAAGCTGAATTTCCTTGAATTTTAACATGTTGTTACGTTTGAAATGAATCTTAAGTATAATGGAAGAAAACTTGCATATATTCCGTGGATTTCCATTGGTAATATTCACAGGGCTTGTCTCCAACTGGGAACAGCTCTGAAACAAAATAAAATAAATACTTTGAAGCATTTTTTCCCCCAGCAATGAATACAATTGAGATATCTTTTTGATAAAGAAAGTTATTTAGTAAATATAAAAATGGAATAGGACACCCTAATTAAGATTTGTGTAGGTAAGTTAATAAACCAAAATGAACTGCAAAAACATCTTGAGCAAGAAAAAAAAAAAAAATAAATAGAAATAATGCATGAAAAATGGGTGGTAAGTCAAATGTGGAAAAAGCTGTTTTGTCACAATCCTACAAGTACAATACAGTAAAACGGTTAAAGGGCAACTCCATACGCTGTGCAAAACAAAGTAGGAAGTAAAAATAATAACTCATATCAGTAAAACCAATATATATCCACATAAAGCAAAAATATACAGTATGTGCTGTCTGGATATGATTATGTGTGTGTGTAAGTTCCACAGCATCTTTCTCGCATCTTTCACCGTTCTCCTTACAAGATTCTTCAATGTTTTATTTTATTAAACAATATCACAAAAAAAAAATATTTTCAAGGACATGCTGTTGAAAATTAGATATTAACCGTCAGCCATCGGTAAAAAGTTTGACATTTCTCAAAGTATCTATCACTCCATTTTTTAGCGACTGAAGCTTCATCACGGAGCTCCTCAACTGACTTTGAGAGCACCTCCATTGAATCCATGGGACCAGTGCACATCAGTTGTGTCTGAGGCATTACACCCTGTACACAATCCTTCAGTCAAATGTTGCATGGATTTCAAATATGAAATAGAATATACTTAAGCAAATGCTGCTACCTATTTTTGAAACGTTAATATTCATAGTTTGAATTGTGTTTTCTTCAAGTATGTTTTCCTTGCACTGCATTTCTTGTAGTGGTTATTCGTAGCTTAAAAAAAAATTAAGGAGAACATTTCCCTTGGACTTGTTCTGCAACGCCTCAGGCCCCTGGTGAGTGACATCCTTGGACCCACTGCAGTTTGCGTACCGGGTCTGTATCGGCATGGAGGATGCCATTGTCTACCTGCACCAAGTGTACTCCACCAGGAGAGGCAAGGTGAGAGTCACTTTTTTTTTTTACTTCTTTCGGGCTTTCCACACCATCCAGCCCCTCCTGCCTGGATGATCCTGCCTGGATCACCGACGACCTCACCGGCGGGCCACGGTACATCTGCCTGCATCGGGAACCATACGGAGGACGAAGGAGCTAATGGTGGACTTCCGACGGTCCACGACATAACAGCAGATCTGTTACCATTCAGGGGGAGGAGGCAGAGATGGTGGCTTCCTACAGGTTCCTGGGCGTGCAGATCAACAATAAACTGGACTGGACTGAAAACACTTGAGGCCCCTCTAACAGGAAAGGACAGAGCAGGCTGTTCCTTCTGAGGCTCTTCTTCACCGTCGGGTGGAGGGGAGGTGGCATCGAGCCTGGGGACGCCAACAGACTCAGCAGGCTGGTGAGGAAGGCCAGCTCTGTTGTAGGGCTTGAACTCGACAGTGTGCAGGTCGTGGCAGAGAGGAGAATGAGGATGATCAACGCCATGCTGGCAAACCCCTCTCACCCTCTGTAGGATGAGCGGAGTTCTGATGAGGAGCACCTTCGGCTAAAGGCTCATCCCTCCACGGTGGACAACGGCCCGTTTCAGGCGTTCTTTGTGCCGGCAGCCATCAGGCTCTTCAAGACCTCCTCAGCACGTCAGCTGTGACATATACTTTACACATTTATAATACCACCTTGGATTATAAATTTGGATTATACTTTTCACATCGACATTTTTAATACCATTTTGGATCAAAAAAATCTCGATTATACTCTCACATGCTCATGGACGTGGGACAAATGCACATCTGCTTTCATAAAAAAGGAGGAGTAAGTGGGTCGGGAAGTGAAACGGCTCGTCCAGTCTGGCAATCTATGGCCACTCCAGGAAAATAATTGCTCCATTCCTTCACTCCCCTCCTCTTCAGAACCTTGAACATTCTGTTTTGACCCCGTCTCCAGTTATTCTTTTCTTTGTTGTTATAGTTATACATTATTAGTGGTACTACTATTATTACAACTAGTATCATCAGCACTGCTGTTATTACTGTAATGCCACATTTTTCTGTAATACTGTAAAACTAGTGTAATATCAGTCTCACTAGTTAGCATAGTGCTACTTCCTGTTACATTTTGTTGTGGTATGTGCACTGGAGTGTGGGGGTGGTGTGGTTTGACCAGCCACACTGGTCTTCGGTTAAGGTAGTTGGGCCCAGAACCGGTGTGGCTGTACGTCTGTTGCTCATTAGTAATCAACGAGCAACAGGTAAAACCCCCATCCTCACACACACACACACACTCACACACAGGAGTGGAGCCCTTGTCATGACACGCTGTCTGTCTGCTCCAGGGCTCGTTCCCTCCAGCCTCACTCACTGCAATAAACTTGTGTCTTCCACCCCGTCATCTATGTCTCTGTGCCGGAGGGCCCTGAAAACGCCTCGGGTGGTGTGTGGCAGGCGAAACTGCACATGCACATACCTGTTAGGAGTTTTTGTCTCACTTTATGTCTCATCGCATTCTCGACTTGCACTGTTTTTACTGCTGTACCAGTCAACAGATTTCTTGCCAGTGACTTGTTGTAAATTGTGACCTACCTCTTATCTTAAGAAACAACATCACTAATAGTCTTGAGTTATATTTAAATATACTTTTTAAAATGAGCTTCTGATTGTCCATTGTCAACACAAAGTGTGATGTTTTTCAGTATCCGCCACACCAGCGTCAACTGATGTTCTGTCCACCAGGGAGCGTTCACTTGTCAGTTCCGTATAACTTATCAATGAGTAAGATGCCGCTTTGCAATCATCCATGTTCCTAGAAACAAGCCCTGCGTTGTAGTCAGCGGTGTGCCCGTTAACCGATCGATATATCGGCCCAGAGTTTATGGCTAAGACCCGACACTTACTCTGGGGACAATATCGTCCACCAACTCCAAACACCAAACTCGCCGACCTCACTGGAGCGGGCGTGGAACACGTCGCTTTGGCGTTGCCCAACCTCTCTGGTCGCCAGAGCTTCCCGTACCAGCCTTTCTTTATGTTGCGGTATGAGGAAGATGGCCGCTAGGTCTGACTTCCCAAATGGTGGAAGAGAGGGAGCTTTGCAGCCCTCTTTGAACTGCGTGGAGCAGGGGTCCAGTGTCCTTTTAACCTCTGGTTGGGCGTGAAAAAATAAAACACCACCCACCGTCGAATGCCAGTAGGGGCAGGAAATCCAATCTTTTTAAATCACAGCCATGAGACGCAATTGAAAGACGAGAGTGGCGGAGCGGCGCCCGGGTGCAGAGCCATTCTCAAAATAATTAAAAATAATAATTTCCAAAAATGAAGAAAGACAGAAATAGAAAATTGAAAATAATAATAATAATAAAAAAAAAGTGTGATTGTGAAGGAAAATAATTAAAAAGCCTTTATTTAGTTTTGGCTTATATGCCTTCATCCGTTTTTTCTTTTCGGGTTATCGAAAGGGTTTGGGAAACCAGGATAAGGCGGTGACCTGTGAAACATCTGAAGTACAGGCTCTCCACCCGATGGTCCGATGTGCTTCGTTCGCTCCTCCCATCCCTTGGTGGCTCGGATCAGTCTAGAGGGGTCACGGCTGACGTGGCCCTCCGCCTGTACGGGCGGCAAGCAACTGCTGTGATGCCCGATGAGAGTAATTCATTTTAGCGTCAGAAAACATCACAAGTATGAAAACAAGGATAAACGCACCAGTCTAAAAACGTAAAAAATAAATAAATAAAACATTTTTTTTTTTTTTTTTTTTTTTAAGGGCTAATATTTTAATTTCTATGTTGACTATGTTGACTTCAAGATTTTTTATTTGTCACATACATATACATACTTCCATACATATATGCAGTGAAATGTAATGTGAAATGACTTGAATGGAAACATGAATATTAAAGGAGTTTTCAAACGTTATGGTTGATATTTTACTAATCCTTCGCAGTCAAATTAAACAGCCATTCCCTCACTCACCTTCTCCTTGGTCTTGGCGACAATTCTCTTCTGTCTGTCTGCCTCCTGCTGCTCCCTCAGCTGTCTCTCCCGCAGCCTTGCCTCCACCTTCTGGAAATCCTGCAGAGGGGTCCAAGCGCTTGAGGTGAAGACAGGCTCTACGTTGTCCCCTACTGCGACTTTAGCCTCTGACCTCGCCTCCGCCCGTCCTCCCACACCGCTCCTTACCCGTTCCTGGGAGCGTTTGATGCCCACTGCCGCCTCCGACCTCCTCTCCTCCACCTCCCTCTGTTGGTCTTCTCTCCTCTTCATCTCCTGCTCCTCCTCCTCCTCGCGCCTGAGTCGGAGCAGCTCCTCGAGGGTGAGCTTCACGTCCAGCTGCTTGCGACGCTCCTCCTGGTGGATGATCATTTTACTTGCAGAATATTATGCCGTGCGGTCTATGTAGAAAAATTCTCCCGATTCTCAAGATTCAAGGAGATTCGAGAGCTTTATTGGCCATGACGTGCTGGCATACAAGTCAGCTGAAATGATAATTTCTCAAACCCTTCATCTGACAGTTCTTTACTTTTAAAGCAGCACTAAGTAACTTTTGGTATTTGGGATTTGCCACCCCTACAGTTTCTGAGTGCAATTCGACTTTTGCACCACTGTCATAAAACTCGCTCCGCTGTCCAAAAATAGTTTGTTTAACCGGCCAAATTTGAACCTTATCGGTCACGTTTCAATAACAGTCTATGTTACAAATACAAGTATAATGTACACCTAGGATACAGCGCCCCTTGCACTGACCTCGCCGCTTCCCGAGCCGTGGGCTGAGAGGGCGTGGGGAGGGACAGGGCCCCCTGCTAAAGGTGCAGGTACCAGATGTGCTCGGCCTGCCAGGTCGGCTCGCACGCACGAGTCAGAGGGTGAAACAAACTCCGTGGCACAATGAAAGTGAGGCTGACGTGTGGGTGCCGGGCGCACCACTGGCCCGTCTCATCCGCCCCGCGGGAGGTGGAGAGGCCACGTTTTGTATGAGCATTATAACCAGACATTTTGACCGGCAATTTTATAATTCATCTTTTTTTTTTCTCATTTTTACCAGGCAAAAGAACAGTAATTACTGGAGCCAAACATCAAGGAAGACGTAGTGCCATAAAGCATGGCGCATTTTCCTGCGTTACAAAGTTACAAAGTGCAACAACAGGCGTTCGGGTGGGAATGAAAGAGGTAACATTCTCCATATTACAAGTCAGTGGACCATCAAAATGATTTGGAAGCTGTTATTTTAAGGTAAAAAAAAGTGACATAGCGTTGCTTTAATATTTCATGTGTTGTTTCTGTTACCTTTCCTTTTTTCTACATGATTGTAAATGCAGGATTATTGAAAAATGTGTTTTACAGTATTACAGAAAAATGTGATTAGGCAATTTCATATCATATTATATTCTCCCACCAAGTGAAATACCCCTTTTGTTATGGCTGCCACAATGTTCCAATTCCGTTTAGTGCTCAAAGTTAAATGCTTTGAAATGTTTGAAAAAGAAAAGAAAGAATGAGAGAAAATATAGGTTTATGTTGATTTCAGAGCAGCAAACAAACTAAACAGAACCCCTATAGTAATGTGTCCCACTTGATGTGCACACGTTGCCCAATGCTCCTCTCTGCCATCTGCAGACGACTCTTCTCTCTCATCTTGAGGTTCCTCAAAATGTAAGCATTGGACAAGCTTGATATAAACTATTGAGCTCATTTTATTTGGACAAACAGACACACACGCACACACATACGCATACGCGCACACACACACACACACACACACACACACCTTTGCTCGTCTTTTCTCTGTAACCTCCTCTGCGCGTCTCTGCTCCTCCCCCTGCTCCTCTTGCCTTTTCTTCTTCTCCTTCCATTCCTCCAGTTGCAGCGCAGCCTCCTTCCTCCCCTCCTCACTCCTAGAACGGATCAGTGAACGACAGAGCACAGGTTAAGGTGCAGTGGGTCGGATCAACTACTAATGCCGTGAAGTGGTTCTTTTTAACCGTCCGGCCCGGACAGCCTGACCTGTGTTGCGGCGCCTGGACCTTGGTCTTCTCCTCCTTTCTTTCTTTCTCTTCCTCTCGGCCCTCGAGTCTCCCTCGCCGCTCTCGCTGTCTGGCATTCTTCCAGCGCTGGATGGCCTGGCGATGGGAGGAGGTGGGAGGTTAACAGGTGGAAATCCTCCACTTACGGATCAACATTACTGCACGCTATCCATTCCACGTCCAGTGCGATGGCAAAGAGAAAAAAAATTCTGTTCTCTAGATTTTCTTGTTCCACATGATGCATACAGGATTTGTTTGCCATATACATATATATTATATTTTATATGTGATATATAATTATTATATATTATTATATATATAATAATTATACATTATATTTTATATTTAATATATAATTATTATATATTATTATATATATAATTATTATATTTTATATATAATATAGAATTATTATATATTATTTATATTATTTTATATACAGTAACTATATCTCTCTACCTCTCTCTTCTTGTCTTGGAGGCCGACCAGTTCCAGATACCAGCCCTCGTGTTGCTCGACGTCCTCCACGCTTTTACCGGGCAAATAAAGTTTGGCTTCTCTCTTGAAGGCGGGTCGCGCGCTGTGCTTGGTCCGTACCTTGGGATCACGTTAGGTTCAGAGGAGTTATGAGAATCACCCCAGAGAAGACGTGTATACGTTTTATTACATTATCCTACATTGCATGATACATATTTTAGGAGTATATCACACTATGTGGTGCTGTATTACCCTGAGAAATATCTGGTGGTCGTCCTGGTCCCAGCCCCCGTGGCAACCTCCTGTCTGGAGCAGGAACGACTCCAAGGCTTTGACTTCTGGGGGGTGGTCCGCATTCGAAGGTCTGCTCCCCTAGCAGAGGAACATTACAACCTGTTCAGGGTACCATCACTTTCCTGGTGATATGATCTGGTTGATGTTTTTTGTGTCGCGTTTTTCCAAAAAAGTTATTTTATGACCAAGTACCAACAATATATTAATACTAATACTAAAAACGAATAACAAGACGATGATGGCGCACTTTCTCCGGGGAGGAGGGTTAGGGGAGACGCACCTTGAACGCAGCAGCCGAGGTCGGTTTGGCGTCCGAGTTCACGCCCAGGCTCCAATTTTCAATCTTTTTCTCGCAGGCAGCGATCTCCTGGAAGAAAATCTTCTCGTCCTTGATGAGCTGCTCGAAGCTGGACAGAGCGGGGAGAGAGGGGGAGAGCACCGCTTCAATCGTGTGCATGCCACCAACAGCATCCAAACTTCAAATCGGGACGGGCTGGAAAATCAACTTGTATTCGTCGATTGTCCTCTTTTACCACGAGCGCTGGTCCATTTTGAATGAGACGATTGAGATTTCCACCTCTGTCATTATTTCCTTAAGCTTCTGAATTACTGAGAAAAACAAACAAACAAATAAACAAGGTGGACACATTAAAAAAAAAACATGAGCAACTCAAGCTTTATCCTGGAATTATCTTGAAACTGAAATAACTGCTATTTTTAGCATGTGCTACATATCAAGTACTACTGATGAATTGAATGACGAATTAGTGTTTCCCACCACTGGTGATGTTTCCCATCAATGGTGATGTAATGGAATACTATGGACTCTAATGCACTTCATAGATGCTACAGCGGTCATTGGACTTCATGTGGATGCTTGGATCTATTCTCTGGTTTCACTTACACCGTGGGGTGGGCTTCACATCAATTAGCTGTGTCTGGAACTTCTGTACAACATTCTGGATCTTCGTCAGCTCTTTCTGAAGACGAATCTCTGTGAAAAAAAGCAAAGGATAAATATACTGTATATACTAGATACTATAAAGGGGGAGATATGGGGAATGGTGGTGGATGGGGTTTGTAATGCAATAATAATCATAATAATCATAATAACAATAATAATAATAATAATAATAATAATAATAATAACAATAATAATAATAATAATAACTTTAATATTAACTTTAATAATATATAATAATAACAAAAAATATATAATAATAATTTATAAGCACATTTCAAGAAACCAAAAAGTTAGGAAGTGAGGTTAAACAGACTAATTAAGTCACATGAAAGCAGTCAAATGTTTCTGCTCCACATGGAATTTCAACGGTCAATGATTGTTAATGTTTGGGATTAATTAACTACTTTTATGTACTTTCATATAGGATAATGTACACAATATATCAACCAATCACTCTGAATGAGCACACGGCAAAATGGTGTTTACCATCAAATATGGCTAAACAAGACAAAAGTGCCAAAATCAGACGCTTACCCTATCGAAAGGCTTCCCATTATCTGGTCGGAATATAATCTCCAATAATTTTCACCTCGCAAAGTGAAACACACTTGAATGAAACGTCGGACACGACCTACTCTCGGCATCTCGCTCGTAACGCCTCGTCTTCTCATGATCCTCCAGCTCCACGAACCCCTCCGTCCAGCCGTTCCTCTTACACTGGGCGCCAAGACTCCTCTCCTTCTCCACCTTCTCCACCCTGTGACCCGAAACGGATAACGTCACCAAGAGCGAGTGCACGGGCATCGCGGGACGTTGAACGACGGCTGCGTCCGATTTGGACAGCTCACTACGTGTTCGGGCGTGGCAACCAGGGTTTCCAACCGCCACCCCTAATAACCACCCAGGTGGTGTGCACCTACTGTCTCTGGATCTTGACAGCCTCCTTGAGGAACGCGGTGGCTTCCTTGCGGTCGGTCATCCTCTCCGCGCCTCGGCGCCTGACGGGGTCGCTGCCGCCGGCGTCTTTTTCGTCCTGAGAGAACTAAAAACACAAAGAAATATCTCAAGGGTCCGTGTTTTATAACGTTCACCGGCTAAACATGGGGCGCAGGTCAACGCGCCCAGCGCGTCGGGCTGATAAAACTTGGCGCTATTGCTTTGGCTTTTTCGTAAAGGTCTCACTGTGTGAGGCTGGAGCGAAGGAGCCCTGACGCCGGACGCTGCCGACGTCATCATGTTGTCAGGTGACATCACAGGGTTCCGTTTCAGGGCTAATCTCTCTATCTAATCAATAAATACTATAAATCTATGAATTCCTCTTCGAAATAGCCTCCGAATATAAATGTTTTTTTTTTGCTTTACTCTGATGTATCTATGTATTTTATACAGTTGTGTATTTTATCTTGCATGAAGTCACTATCGTAATATCAGCATGCCTTTCGCAATACAATATTTCTATTGACTTCTATCAATAGAAATACATATAAAATAAACGATGACGTTTCTATTCGCTTCGGAATGTCTCTTATATCGTTCGTATAATTTGTCCAAAACAACGAGGAAGAGCTGAAAAGGTTGTTGCTATAGCAACGCGGAGCCACACCGACCGCAGGTAAGACTAGTTCAACGTTGTTCAACAGAACCGTAACCACTGGCTCCGCCGGCAAAGGGGTCAACATCCAGCAGCAGTGACATATTTGACGCTAAACATCTGCGGCTGCTGCTGGTGTTTCGTGTCCGAAACGCGCGTTTACCGGGCGCCGCTCGCCGCGCCACCGCGCGGTCGTCGGGGCGGCCATGTTTAACGATGACCACGTGACCGCGACGTCGGACGCGTCGCACGTCGCCTGGACACCGCAGAGGGACAGACGGACACGGTCTGTTCGTGTCTCTCTCTCCGCCCCCCCCCCCCTCTCCGAACGCCTTTTTTTTTTTTATAAACAACGCCCCGTAAATAAATAGGACACTGATGAGGAAATGATTTATTCTCTTCACTTACTTTAACTTTCCGTGTCGACACAGATTTTACCACACGCGGCTTGTTGCAAGTTAATAATTGAACAGGATTTTTTTTTCAAGATCGCAATAAAAGCGCCAAGGCTTCTTTCGTTTCATCTGTGTCTTCGTGCTTCTATCGTCGTTATTGTGCACATACGATTATTATTTGATAGACGCGCGGTTGCGCCGCAGCTCCGGTCCGCGGTCTCAGTCGCTGCAGTGACGCCTGCGCACCACCGGGTGGCGCTGCGCTCGCTCGTCCGCCCACCGCTGCTCACCACTGCCCCCTGCTGTTTGGAGCCGAGCGCTGCTCTGGAGCCTTGGTAAATTAAAAGGAAGGACCCTCCTGAGAAATGGACTTAAGGGTCTTATCTGAAAGTTTATTTAGTGTCATTTTACGTATTCACAATTAATGGACAAAAATGTGTTGAACCGAAACCAAATAATACTTGGAAGTTGTTCTTAGGATGTGCTTAAATATATCAATTATTATTAAAAATGTTATTTTCATGTATTTTCGATTGATTTTGCCTACCTAACCTACATCATTTACGATGAATACATTTTAAATAGTGTATTGACTGTGCCTGAAGGATATTTTAGAATACATTTATGCATGCAGAAGAAAGCCGGTGCAAATGTAATATTGTTGTCCACAATAACAATTGCTTGATCTGAACATTGCCTAAAACTGCGAGGAATGAAATCTGTACTTCTTTGGAGCTGTGTACTGCCAATGCCATGCGGTGCAAATCAGTTCAGATTGGATCATGTGCTGAACATTTACAATTTAAATTAGATTTCACTGATTAATTCTATATTACACAATAATGATTCAATCCAGAATGTCTGATTGTTTGCACTGAACTTTCCTTGAAGCAGCAATGTGAGCCCCGCCTCCTGTTTCTGGGTAAGGTTGTTGTGTAATTGATACGGTGGGCAGACTTTTTATAGTGTCACCGGTAATCAAATTTAACGGGGGTCAGTGGGGGCCCCCGAGTACACACATGAGAGGGGGAAAACACACGTTTTGTTTCTGATTCTGAGGATTCAAAATCGTCAAAGAAGGCAGGTTTTGGTTGGCGCACTCGGTTTCCATGAATGCAACTAGGTAAGGGTTTAGCGCTTCGTACCTATCCTGTAACATCGTGATTTTAATAGTGAGCGCGGAGGTTTAAATCAATTAAACTTGTATATTCAATTACACTGAACCTTTTCCTTCCAAACAAATTGGGGCAAACGTAATTTATTATGGGGGAAAAATTGTCTTTGTCTGGAATCTTTGCACTTTAACTGTGTTAAAGGGTTTCAAAAATACTGAAGTTACCACTATACACTGGAGATAGAGAGATGGATTTAACAAGGTCCAGGAGGCAATTTGTGTTGAATGTTCTCCTGAAAAGAACGTGTTCTGTAGATAATCAACTACTGATAAATTACTTTATGCACCACTTTACTTTGGTTCAAAACCAGTGATCGGATGGACCCGAGCTGGTGGAGGAAGCCGCTGAGCAGGAGGGGGAGGAGAACCGTCCGTTCAAGAAAAATCTGCAGCGGGAAGATAAAAAGAAAAGGAGAAAGTGGACAGAAAGTGAGACGTGCATCACGTGGGGGTGGGGGGGGGAGAGGCCGAGGGGGAGGGCGGCTGACGGGGCCCAATGCGGAAACGGTGATAAGTGTGAAGATTGCCTCCAATTCCAGCTTCAAATGCTTCGTTAACGTCGCATGCACAAAGACAAGCACGCACACACGCACCGACACCCACACACACACACACACACATATATACATGGGCAAAATAACTCAGGTGGTGCACACACGCACACGGCGGGTTGTCTGGTCTTGTTCTTGATGGCAAAACTGTAAAGGATCCGACCAGAACAGATCATATTGCAATTTTAGCAGCATATACAATTACAGCTCTGGTCAGACGTCAGAAACCCCTAGTGTGTGTGGGTGTGTGTGTGTGTGTGTGTGTGTGTGTGTGTGTGTGTGTGCGCGCGCGCGCGCGCGTGTGTGTGCGTGTGTTTTTGTTGGTCAACATCGTTAACCCTTGAGAAATCAAACGGGACCCTAAATATGAAGAACGGAGCAACCGGGAGGGTAGAGTAACACACATAAACACACTCTCACATGTCTCTCAAAGTGTGTGTTTACGTGGCCTTGTAAATACAACAGCCCAGGAAAAAAACCAAAAAACTCATGACATGAATCTCATTTGAAATAATGAACACCCTTTTATACCCAAAATGATGTTATAACACAACTTTGTCTGGTTGCTTGGTTGCAACTACAACGTCAAACCCGCGATGCCATGGGGTCCATCGTTACAGTAATACATCAAGTGAGTTCCCAGGCTGCCTGTGGAGATACTATATGAGGACATTATAACACTTTTCATTTAGGGAGCGCTTGCTATTCGTGTGAGGACGACAACTTTGGCTCTCCCCCCACGGGAGACACCACCATACCAATATCCAAGCTCCATAATGAATTTACAACGCTATTTAGGCTCGCTCTCTCTCTCTCTCTCTCTCTCCCTCTCTCTCCCTCCCTCAGTTTCCCTCTCACTAGGGTAGTGCTCGCAGTAATTATAGCTGCCGGCCATTATAAAAAGGCTGCTACGGAAATAACCCAGGTCTCTGTAGGAAACAGGGCAGGGTGGAGACGTCGAGGTCCAGGCGTCTCGCGAGGACGTTCATATCCGACACACGTGTTTGATCGTGTTCTGTCCCTTCTGGCACAAAGGACGAAACACTTTGATGCATCTATTGCACCGGGGATTACAAGTAAAAGCAGACATTTCAGTACCTGGATAGATAGGTAGACAGACAGACAGACAGACAGACAGACAGATAAATAGATAGATAGATAGATAGATAGATAGATAGATAGATATATCCTTCACAGGTGATAACGAATGGTTTACTCGCAGAACAATCTTTACTAAGAAAGAAACTACAAAGAAACACGGATGTTTCCTGGTTCCTGGTTCCTGGTTCCTGGTTCCTGGTTCCTGGCTTTGAGGAAGGTCCAGATCGTTACTGTGCCAGAACCTCAACCTGTGGCTTTGCATCATGGCTCTAAGAACTGCTGCTCTTTGGTTCAATTACCTTGAATCAGCATTTCCAATCATAGGAAGCGCACGAGTCCACGAGGGCGCCGCCTGTGCGTGTGGGCCAGAGGGTCTTTCATTTCATTTCATTACCCTCCTTTCATTCATATTGTGGGTGCTGTAAAGCCCCCGGGTATGAAAGTACAACATCCACATTCAGCTCCCTTTCAAAGTTGACGTCGTCACCGCGTGCTTGGTCGTCCTCATGATCCCGTTGAATGGATAATGCCTTTAAATAGACCTCGGAATTCGGTCACCTTTCCGGCCGATTTTTGGCCGACTTTCCACCGGGCTCATCCCTCTCGCTTCTTTCTTATTTGGGCTTTGCAGGGTTAAGCTGCTGCCCTTATCCAAAATATCCCCCCCCGCTCCACCATCCATGTAACCCAAGTCCTCGGCCGACCCCGAGCTCTTCAGGTTCGTGCTGGGGTATTTACTACGACTCCCTCGCATTTAGGGAACTCTCCGCTGGGGGCAAATTCAACCATATCATTTTTTACCAGAATTCGAGGGAGACGGAACACGCATGAAAACTGCACGTTTTACACAGGAGAACATTCGCTGTTTCAGGGATAAAATATGCACAAGCTGCGGATTCAACCTCGCGGTGTGATCGCTGCCGATGGTTTGTTCC
>NC_137203.1:14355320-14375320 GCF_960531495.2 Zeus faber
GAGTGATCCTCATGTTAATACCCTCTCCGTCTATTTTAACTCCGGAGCTCCAGCGGCTCTTGTGTACTCGGACACGTTTCCCTGGACGCTTCTTCTTCTCTCCGTTTAGCAGCAGGTGCGCCTCTCCCCCTCCCTGGACCCTCGGTGCGCGGACGCCGTTTCGCAAAGCTCTCGTTGGAGTTTGTTTCTTGTTATAAGATGTGATGTCGCCCAAATTTCCATCCCCGCCTGTGCTTACAGTTTCGGGCCGATAGCGGGGAAGTTGGGATCCAAACAGTCATTATCATTCGATCTCTAATGGCGCCCACGTACTGTCAATCAAAAAAAAAAAGGGCGACGTTTGACTATTAATCAGTTTGCCGGGGACCCCCCTTGAACCTCTTCGAGGACCCCAGGGGGACCCCGCATTGAGAACCACTGATCTACAGTGTTAAATGGGGGTCTCAAGTCATCAAGCAGTCTTCTCGCTCATATGTCACTTTGACGAATGGTTGACAAGGTCTTTTCGCTTCCGCAGAAGCAATCCCATGACAAGTGAAAGGGTCGAGAGCAGGGTCGGAGAATCCGGGGTTTGCAAAGTTGAAATTCCGCCCCGGGACCCCGAGCCGACCGCGCGGACGCGCTTTCCGGCGTCGGCCCCGGGAGGTCCGACGGGGGCCGGAGCGAAGACACGGCAGGACTTTGACTTTCCGAAACCTGGAGCTATCCATCCGCCGGTCAAGAGTTACTTGGACTTAGGGCAGCTGTACATTGACCTACGACCTCTCCTCCGATTGCCTAATTCTCCAGGTTTTATTTCAACCCGTGACGGACCCGGACAGGAATGCAGACGGGAGACGGAGAGGGACAGCGGAGGAGAGATAACGAAACAGAGAGCTGCGAGAGAGAGAGAGAGAGAGAGAGAGAGAGCGACGCGGGACGAGGTGTCTGGTGGAGGCGGCAGGTCCACCTGCAGGGACCGGCAGACAGACAGGGGAGCGGGCTTAATGTAGGGCAGCCATCCAGAGGGGAATCATTCAGGCCCCCCTCCCCCGATATAGAAAGGACGGAATTAGACTCTGCTCAACAGTGCCACTGAAGGGCCGCAAAGCCGAGCGATTATGAGGCGCGGCTCCCAGCGAGAGACGCCCGCGCCGGGGTATGTTTGCTCGCAGAGCGCGCCGCCGCCGCCGCCGCCGAGCGGGTCGGGAATGGATCGCGGATTGCAGATCGCTTTATGATATTTTGGGATTCGAATTCGCGCTTCACCCGTTCACTGTATCGCCAATGCACCGCTCTGTGATCTCCGTCGGGGACATCTCCCCTTTTTCGCTTTCCCTGTTTGCGCAGGAAGGAAGACTCCACGGGGGGGGGGGGGGGGCAAGCAGCGGCCGAACCCCGCGGTCCGCCTCCTGCCGCCTCGACTCTCGCGTGTTTCGCGCCGGGACACGCGCAAAACGCGGAGACCTGGAAACGTCGAAGCCGCCCGGTTCACAATTACCGGCAGTGGTTGGGCTCCACATTCCTGCGGCGGATGGAGAGCGGGTTAACCCGGAACAATGAGAGCGAGGGGTTATTAGAAGGTTCCCGGTAATAAAACATTGCGGGCCTTTCGACACAGAGAGCGGACATCATAAATCTGAAATAAACAAAAAAAATCCAACTGATATGTAAATTACCCCGTAAGCACTTTTGCTTTGGTGGATTTTGGTTGTGTGGGAATACTGGAAAGTGGTCCTCGGTGTGGTGAAGACACCAATGCAACACAACACAAAGCGAAGGGTCATGGACCGGACAATCGGACAGAGCCCAACTACAATCCACCTCTTATTTCCTCTAGATCCTTCTTTAATATATTGATTTAATTACCATTCTGGGTTTCTTGAGCCCATGCTTTGAGACGTTGGACTGTGGACCTGCTCCCGCTGGGGCCAGCGCGACGAGAGAGGAGCAATTTCGAGGGCCGCGCCTCGAAAGGCGAGTCAAGTCCTCACTCCGGCCGCGGGGTTAAAAATGCGTTTCGTCTCCCGCGAAGGATCGAAAAAAACAGTTCATTCCACAATAAATTGACCCGAGTTTGTCTCGCGCTCGAGAGCGAAAGCCACGTGCGCCGACCTACAGCGTGCCGGAGCATGACGCACACTCTGGGCCGTGACTAATTTTACACAGAACATCCAGGATAGGTGTGACATTCTAGTTCTCCGCGCTCGACGTCAAAGGAGGAGAAACAGGTCCGGACCGATGTCGGCGTGCAAAAAAGGGAAGAGACACCGATCGTGGAATAACTGGGTTCCCTCCGGTCCGTTTTTTTTTTTTTTTTTTCCCCCCCTCTCGCCTTGAGCCCAGGTCGCCCCATTGTTGTGAAATAGGGTGCGAATGTGGACGTGTGACCCTGTGATGGAGCGACACCCCCGCCTTTCAGGGTGTCGCCCCGCTGTGTATGTCGGGAGGGAGCTGGGATACGCTTCCGAGAAAAATCAGTGGGCCAGTCCAACACCCCCCGCCCCCCCCCCCCTCCCGCACAAGAAACTGCTGTAGCTCCTCTGACGCACGGTGTGGAAAAAGGGCTTGTTGTGGCAAGTCTGCTCTGAGAGTTCGTATTGAGTGGAGGAAGCCGTTGATCCAGGAAGACATTCTGTACAAACGATGCTCAGCCATGAGAGCGCTTCTCAGGGGGCGGGGAACGCCTCAAGAGTGTCCGTTGAGTCAGTGAGGAGCCCAACGCCTCAACCGGACCGACGGCGAGCGGTTATGATGCGGAGTGGTGACACCGGCACGGAGGTCGATTCTTCTTCCAACCGAGCGCGTGTTTTGTTTTTCCAAATTTACAACGGCCTTTGAAATTCCCTGCAGCGTCCTTCATGTCACTGCGTGTCTTACTTTGGATCTTGTGACAAATGAAGAACTTTGATTGTCAATATGATGAGAGCCGAAGTCACGTTTTGCAGTAATCAACAGAGAACTTGGACATCTGTAGTAGAGAAAACATTTTCTTGAACTACAGCGGTAGTTCAAGGAAATGTGTTTGTTGTTGACGATAGCCATGTCGCAAGGCAACCGTGGCAACTCTTTATTGCTTTGTTAATATAACAAGGGAAATACGCTCTATTGTTAAGCTAGGCCATAACGATTAGATCGATTTAGTTTATTTACAGTTAGTCGGTTTAGAAAATATTGTATGAATCGATCTCAAATGTAATTTAATTAAAGTCTATGGATTACGAGGTACATTTCTTTAATCATTAATAGAAAACACCAAAACGATCTAGACAATAAGAGAATATAGACACGCAAAGACAAGTGCAACATGGGTTTATTTTCAAACTGGATCTTAAGACATGAACTTGATTGATGCCATATTAAATCTTCAACTTAATTGTAGTAAAGTGCAGATTCAAAGCAAGTTGCCCTTGAAGTCCCCACACAATTCCTGTATGGTTCTCAACTGTTTGAATTATTAAATAGTTACATATGAAACCCTAAGAGTTATGAAAAGCCCTTTTTTTTTGTTTTGTTTTTTTAAAACCACACACCTAAAGCTAATGTGCAAAGATATTTCACAAAGCTCAACAAGCCTTAAGAAGGCATTTCCTCCCCCCTTTTCAATTTCGGATACAATTCGACGATGGTTGTAGAAAATGGGTCAGAGTTTGTCAGCGTTCTGGTAGTAGGTTCTCTGTGATGACCAGTTAATATTTGAGTAGAATCTGTCTTAAGTCGATGAGTTCAGCTGCAATAATAAAAAAAATAATAATAATAATAAAAGAAATCTGGGCATGCACAGTTAACTAGGCAAGTGGCCGCCCCTGATCGTTTGAATAATGACGTTAAGCGGCTGACCGTGTAAGGGCGTGGCAGGTCGTTCTAACGGAGGTGCAGTTGGCCACCGCAGCTTCTAGTAGCAGTACTGTTTGTTCTACAGTCGTGTGAGTGGCCACCTGACCCCAAAAAGGGCGGTTGGTATCTTTTGATGCTCAACACTTTAAACACCAGTTGCACACCACCTCGCACTCTCAAACACTCAGGTTCCATTCACTCTGTACAGTCGGTGCGACTGTTACGCATCCCCCTTGCATTATGTATGCAGATCCACAAGAAAAGGGCAGTGAGGTAAACTAACTGTAAAATGATAAAAAGAGAAAATATTGCACAGACAAGTGCCAGCACAGAACACAACAGTCTCTTTCCAAACAGCCTAGCCTGTGCATAGGAAGGATAAAGCACTTATGGTGTTTGCAGACGTTAAACCCTTCTCATAAAGCTTTGTTGTACACAACATAAGGAAACAAAAACAAAAAAAACAAAACTGTGAGTCCATGTCAGTGAATGGAGCCACTCGGCAGATAATCGCATTCGCATGAAATCCGTTCCAAACTTAAACGTGTTGTAAAAATATAAAGGTACTTAAATAACTGAGAAAGGGTCCGTGACTATTGGCAACAGCAATGGGACAAAAACAAACCTGAAGTCCCAGCGAGTGATTTGAAATTACCGCCTGTCTTGGTTTTTTTTGAGAGTGAGAGAAGCAGGCAAAAATCGAAGCGGGTAGTGGGCCGTCAAGGAGACAAATCTCTCAAGGTTAAATCAATAAATATGCAAAAAGAATTATCTAGAGCAAAAAAAAAAAAAAAAAAAAAAAAAAAAAACACTTTAGCCCCTCACTCAGTTCATCCAGAGATAATTATTGTGCATTTCAAAATTATAATCTACCCCTAATGTATTCAATCCCCATCGACGGGGCTGCGGGCGCTGGAAGAAACAAGGTGAAGGCGTGAAGGACGCTGAACGCTCTGTTGGGTCCATTGGTTTCCCCCCTCCCATCGAGTTGGAACACTCCCGGTTGGAGGTCTCGTCGGCCCGAGCGCTCCGAAACCACAGCTCGCTTTTGTCGTCGTCGTCGTCAAACCCGGTCCCACAGGGTCTCCCGCCCCGGACGACCAGGGGCTGAGGTCAGTCCCCTCTCCCGCGGGTCCCGTGGCCGCCCTCCCAGCCGGCGGCCACTATCTGTGGAGCAGGACGAAGGCCTCCAGCTTCTCTGGAATGTTTCCCCTGTAGTCCAGACTGTGCTTGACGATGACCCTGGCGGCCAGGCACTGCAGCGTGGTGTGGTTGATGGGCTGGATGGCGTTCCGGGCGACCTCCTTCTTGTCCAGCAGGTCGCAGGCCGTCTGCTGGAAGGTGTTGGTGCTGTCGAAGTGGGTCCCGCACGAGATCAGCAGGTTCATGATGTCCGGGTGGCCGTTGGAAGCCGCCACGTGAAGAGGGCTGACGGATTGGAAATGACGAGCGGTTATTAAGCGGCTGATGATGAGGAGACGGGAGCCAAACTTGTCGATAAAAGCAAATGTGACACTTGGATTTGTAAATCTCATATTAATGGAAAATAGGTAATTCCTTGAAAAATTAATGAACTACTATATTATTGTTGATATTTTCACTGATGATTACAGACAGGCTATTATATAGTTTAAAAGAAATATAGTAAAAACAAATAGTATAATATACAAAATATAGTTCCTTTCTCCCACCAAAACACCATCTTGGTAACTAAACTGATCTGTGAAGTCGTCGGCTTAAAAAAGTTAACACTTTTACATGCAAGTCAACTGTCTGTTGCAACTGTCAACTGCCCACCTGTTGTCATCCTCATCGCGGCTGTTGACGTCTGCGCCACACTCCAGCAGGATGGAGGCGACTGTCAGGGAGGGGAACTTGCAAACGGGGTAGCGGCCCACACAGGTGGTGTTGCGGTCCACAGCCAGGTGGAGCGGACTGTAGCCATTCTTACCACACGGCTGCAGCTTAAGGAACCTGGAGGAGGAAAAGGTAAGTGCAACCAATGTTGTCTTCATTGAATGACATGGAGAAATATAATAATAATAATAATAATAATAATAATAATAATAATAATAGGAATAATAACAACAATAATAGTAATAATAATAATTCACAGTCATGAATTTGTTACAGGTTTAAATAACGGTTCACTGACACAAGGGCTATAATTTGATTTTATAGCATTGTCATTGTCGGTAGCATTGTCATGGAATGGGAATGATTGAGAACATTTTGTTTGAAATACTACTAATTTGGTCTGACAAACTTCACGTTGAATATGATTAACCTCAATTGTATTTTGAATATACGCAGATGTAATTATATATCAGTATTAAAATTCCCTGCAGTTATCATTGTAATAATTTCAAGGGCTTCTCCCGACTAAAGACTTTCCAAGTCGACGAGCAGTCGTCAGTTCAAGTCATTAGTTGACTTTTTGACATGTTTATGATATTAAATTTCATTATTTAAATATATATTTTTGCGGCATCAGAAAATGGTTCAAGTTCCAGGGCGGAGAAAGAATGTTATAACCAATATTGTTAACACTGTGCCACATCTCAGATAATTACTAAACCAAATAACCAGCTTTTAAAATTTGGGATGTGTGTGACTAGTCGATTATCTACACATCTAAACATTACATATTGACATAATTTACACTGAAATGTGGCGTATGGAAGATCATTTTCCCGATGTAGACGTCCCCTGGTTAGGGGCCCATTGTCTGGCGCATATCACGGGGGCCCTGGCCCCGGCCTCTGCCCAGTGCTTCAGGGAGATGGCACTTGAGCGCGTGCGATATACCCGAAAGATGGTGAATGACATTTAAAATATGATTTGGTTATTGAAGAATGTAATTAACGGTTCGAAATGAAATTATGAAATAATAATATACGCAATATATAGAAGTCTAAGTATAAACTTCCATTTAACAATCAGGGAAATTAGTTGTTCGGAACATCCCTATTTCAAATATAAATTGAATTTAAGGGCTGCGCGCACAAAGCCAGCTGCCTGTAAATTACACCGGCAAAGGCCGCTCATCAAAAGCTGTAATGATTCTCAATGTGTCGGAACAACCAGCAAGGGGACTAAGCATTTGTTAATTTATCACCAACACCAACACAATAACTTAGAACCAGTTTTTAAAATATAAACTTAATTTACAAGCGCTGTGCGGCGAGCACACAAATTGAGCCGCCTGTTAATTACGGGCAAAAGCCGCTCATCAAAAGCTGTAATTATTCTTCTGAATGTGTCGGAACAACCAGCAAGGAGACTGAACATTTATTTTTGCTTAAATGTGTTTCAAATTAAAAGCCCTTTAGCGTTTCATATACGAGTCCGGCCATCTAGGTTTTAAGGCTAAGATTGACAATGTGCAGCTCCCAAATTAAGTTTTTATTTTATTCCTGCGACCAACGGAACAATGAAAGACTTGATCGACTAAGACTCGTTTGGTCGACTACTTGGAGGCAGTCCTAATAATTTAATCCATATTGCAAGGCTCTAACCATGCTACGCTTCTTAATGGATAACCATCTGCACTCCAGGACTCTCTGTTCTCGAAATGTCTTTATTATTATTATTAAAAAAATAATAATCTGAAACACAGCATTTCTAGAAATAATTAAAATAAAAAAGATTTCACAAAGACAAGGTTGCAACAGTGTACTAAACAGATCAAGATTAAGGTTTTCAGACACAGATGTTTTAGTTCCCTCAAACACCTGCATATGGCCTGTACTCACATTACATATTGACTTAACTACACGCTAGAAATCACGGTTCGGTCCAGCACCTCAACAAAAAACAACCTCAACACACCTGTAGATGGTTTCCTTCTTGAAGTGGTCCTGCTCGGCGCTGCAGGGCACTTTCTCCAGGAGGCAGATGAGGTGGAGGATGATGGACAGGGCCTTACTGAGCTGGGCGGGGTCGGGCGGAACGGGCCCGCTCTGTTTGACCGCCCGCTCTATTTCAAGAACACTCTTGGTCAGGATCCCCATCAGGTCCTCAAACGACACCGACGTCCCCAGGACCCCCTTGGCCCGGTCCTGGAGCATGAAGGAGAAGAGCTCCGCGAAGGAGAGCAGGCTGGACGCCGTCATGGGGCTGAGGGGGTCCAGGTTGCTCTGCTGCATGTCCAGCGCGTACTTCCACAGGTTGATGCAGCGCTCAAAGTTCCCCGAGTCGGCGTACACGGCGCCTCGATACCGGATGTAGTAGGAAGTATCCGGGTGCTGCGGCCCGAGAATTCTTTCCCGGATCAGGAGGGCCTGCATGCGCATCTCGTCCGGGTCAGAAATCAGACTGTCCAACTCCTCTCCATTGTTTACCTGGGAGGAAGGTGACACGGTGAAGACGTTGGAAATAACGACAACCTTGTGTTTTACCAACGCAAATACACTTTCATGTAGAAGCAAACAGTGACTCAAAAAACAACTCTAAATAGCCCAAAGGGACCTGTGTCTGCTTTAAGGCTCAGTACACAGTAGAAGAGTAGTTCCCATGTCGGTGAAGTTATGTGGCTGTGACCATGACCAAAAGCTGGGCCACAGTCTAAATGAATGATGCAAATTAAGAAAATTCCTTCAATTATTAGCCATTTAAAAAATATATATATAAATTGGTTGAAAAAAAACAAAAACAAAACACAAGAATAAAGGTTTATTACTAGGGATGCTAATTTAGAAAAAAATTTCTGACTGACAGCCGACCCTCGTTAACTGATCAATAACCGTTATTAAATATATTTTAATGCACAAACACAGCTCTGCGCACCCTGATCATGTAGAGCCATGCCCCGTTCCTACAAATAAATTAACTAAAAACAGCGTGGTTTTAGTTGTTTTTTTGGGGGGAGGAACGGGGACAGGGTTCCCCGTTTCCCCATGCGCCCAGTTATGATTTTTCAATAATATTTTCTTATTGTTTAACTGATTGTATTAATCTGTCAAAATTCTCATTGTTGCTTAACAGTTAAACTAAGGGCGCTCCGATCAGGGTTTTTGGGGCCGATCACCGGAAGCAGTATCGGCCGATACCGACCACGCCGGGGTCTATTTGAAGCCTTCCATGTAGCACTATTTATTTAACAATTCTTAACAACATTGTATTAAATTTAATAGACGAGAACGTATCATGACTTGACAAGTATTTATTTGTTGTCAGGGAACATGTGCATCATATTCCACCCTCTTTGAAGCATTAGGGGCAAAGCTTTGGATTTACACCTGGCATTAACAAGCATCTTTGGTGATGGTCACAAATGGACCGCTCTAATGCCAGGTGCAAATGCACCAAATGCATCAATCAATGCGGCTTAAGATCCGACCGCTCAGACATATTCATTTAGAGAAGTGCAGAATATATTATTAACCAATAAAGTATTTACTCAAAAACATCTAGTTTTCCCTTAATTAAGTCCCATAGCAACGGAAAGCAACAGGGAAACGTGCTTGACCCAGCGCGGGATGCACAGGTTTTGTTTTGTTCATTCCATTATGCAGTGATCATCCCTTAACTCAGCTGTGTTTAAAATTTTAGATTGTATGATGACTAATTGTAGATTGTCTACACTGCTGTCCAGACAGTGCAGTGAAGCCCGCGGATTGGGACAGTGGAGAGGGGTCGGATCTGCGGCGTCTGCGGCGCACCGCTGACGAGAAGAAACTCTGCTCCAATTCTCTGAGTGATGTTCACGTTATATATTATTATAAGTGATAATCAGAATGTTATATGTGTATTAACATTCAATATTATAATAAGGCAACATGTGCGCTCGACGCCTGTCTCCTCCCGTCCCAGCTCCCAACCCCCATCCTAGCCTAGCATCCCCAGACTAATTTGCAAATGCGTATTAGCCTGGAACCTCTCAGCACATTTTAGATTTCTAAGGGGCATTAACAACGGGGGCAGCCTGAAATGTCTCTGGAGGCAATTGGATAGACCAACAACCAATCAGAGCGATGAGACGTATAAACTTTAACCAAATCTTGCCAGAAGTACAGCAAACATCTTTCTCATCAACAAAAGCTTTTTAGAGGAAAAATACCGCCCAGTTCGTTTAATACCGTCACGATAGCAGATTCAACACCTCAACGGCTCTCTGCATCATCCTCGTATCAAACACGCCCTATATAGGATAAACGATTGTGATTGGCCGGACTCGGGCAAGGTCGGGTGGAAATGTGTTTGAATGGGAGGGTGGCCAGACGTAATGAAACATGAGCTGCAGATTCGTCTGGTTCCCAGGATACCCCCGTTCCCACACAGTTCATTCATTCATTCATTCATTAAGATCCCGTGCGGAATTCTGAACAGATTTCTGTCATTCAAATTTCTCTGTGATCTGCAACGTCTGATTGTTATTTCTTCGTGTAAATTATGTTTTTAATCACCAGTCAATCAAAGGTTACGATTTGAAATGTAAGTGTTGGGTTTTTGCTGCCGGCAGTACCACAGTTCAACAAAATGTGAAAGAAATGCCCATAAATGCAGCCAATGGAACGGGCCCGTGCCGGGCTCAGACAGAACGGGCACTGGGTCGGGTCAGGTCAGGTTTGTTTTTTTGGGCCCGATCTAAGCTCGAGTGTGCACGGAGAACAGGATCTACTCACAGACGGGTCTGAGCGAGTGAGAAAAGAGAGAGAGGCAAGGAGGAGCTGTGCACTGCTCTAAGATTTTAGATTAAATAGTAAAAAGAAATTAATAAAAATAAAATTTGAAAATTATTATGTGGCCATCAATGTTGATATTGTGGCGAGTGCCACAAATAAATCTATGTACGGGAAACACTGCCGCGCATAATGGAGAAGAGAAATTGGCTCGAATGGTTTGTGTCATCTGATCGGCTCTTCCGATCGGCTTTTAGAACGATCACGCTATTTAGAATGAATATCGGCCGATTACGATCGGTGGCCAATTGATCAGAGCACCCTTAGGTTAAACGGTTAACTATATGTAAGCCTTTGTCAGGAAAATAACATTTGAATTTTAACGACAGAAACTAGCATGGGATTGGTCTTGGAAAAGAAAACAATCAGGCCTTTTGAAACCAAGCCAAATACGTAACTAACCGCGCAAACAACAGAAAGAGGAATTAACGTGACGCACAGGAACTGAATGAGCTTTAAAAACACACATGCTCATGTCAGCAGGGTGAGCTGCTCACTTCCTCAAAACGCGATTTCACCTTTGACACTCACCTCCTTGGCGTAGTCATATGCCATGATCAGCTGCTTGGGTTCAGGTTTATGGATGACGTTGTTGCTGTCCGTGTACCGGAGGTCCATGGCCCTCTTCCAGTACTTCAGAGCACCAAGCAGATCTCGTTTCTTGTCCACAAATGTGGCGCCCAACAGTTCCAGGGCATCGATGCGTTCCCTGTGGCTCGTCTGCAATGGAGAGCGATATGATACCTCAACTCGATTTGGTCTTTAACATATTTCGAACCAGAAAACATCCCACTACCTCACTAACAGCTTCATTTCTGTGACGTTGTTTTGAATGTGCAGGGCTAATCCAAACAAGGATACCAAAGAGTGCTGAAGCCTGAGATGCAGCAACAATCAAATAAGTGACTTGTACAACACAGAACCAAACAGCGTGTTGGACGGGGACGGAACGGACCTGCTGGTGTGTCGTCAGGTAGTCAACGATGTTTGTGTGGCCGGTGACGCTGGCAGAGAGCAGCGGTGTCATGCCGTAGCCGTCCCGCTCCATGGACGCCCCGTACTGCAGCAGCATGCGCATGATCTCCAGACTGCCCGACTCTGCGCAATCATGGAGCGCTGTGTTGCCTGAGTAAGACGGAGGAACGAGTTATTAATAAAGCCTGTTGATGTTTGTGTTTGAAAACACAGCCTAGGATAGCACATACATCTCAGAGGGGAATGAAAGTCATCCAGTAGAATCGTTTAAATAACTCATGTATCCTTTCCATTCAAAATATACACAAACACCAAGCGTTGTTAGATACATCAAATTTGCAGTCCAAGAACTCGGGTTGGCCTGAATTCAGAAAACTCATCATAAATTGTTCTTACTTTTGTTGTTTAGAAAAGAGACAATGAAAAAACAATGAGATTTGTGAATTATGTGTAGTGCCTTGATTTTGAGTATTCTCTTGGTGTATCAGGTGAAGGATGATAATTGTTCTTAAACTGTTGATTTGCATAAGGGGAGGTTCTGTCAATATCATAAGAGGAATGCAGCTGTTAGGTTCATGTGCAAGCAAACCGTGACAATTCAAAACAAGAGATTCACCAACATATCTTTGTAGCACAATTTGGTCCTCGTGGATAATGACAGCTTCTGAGATTGAGGAATGTAGCCCACTGAATGATTTTGTTAGGGTCATGTTATTAATAGATGCTTATTAATAGATTAATATTTTCATCAGTCGAGGCCACTTCTGTGTAAATTATGAATGCCACTGTGTTTGTGTAATCGGTTGAAAGTACACTTGATCACCAAATTTGATCGTGCCCACGTTCCGTGAATTAGGCCCAATGACTCCCTCGTGACGAACCCCAAGGACACAAAATCCAAATACAAACTTTTTTTGGAACTGGTTATGCTGCAATATTTTATGAGGAACAGCACATAACAAATACTTCATTTGCTGATGGGCATTATTGTTATATTAATAATAATAATAATAATAATAATAATAATAATAATAATAATAATAATTATTATTATTATTATTATTATTATTATTATTATTATTAGTAGTAGTAGTAGTATTATTGCTGATTAAAAGGAAAAAATCTAAACCTCATGATGGTCGCATATGTGACTGTGGTATTTTGTGTTTACCATTTCCAGTTGCACTTTACATTAAAGTGACACCTTTGCTATTCAAATGTATAGCATGTAAGACCATTTAACTAAAATAGAGCAGCTCTGTGATTGTGTTACTAGATAATTAAAAGGTAATAGAAACCAACAAACACAACTGCAAATAAACAAAAGGATCTTGTCAATCTGTTAAACCTGGTTCAACGCTCATCCAATACAGAAGTCTGTGCTTCGACATAATTGTCTCGAGAACCCTTAAAAGCATCTGCAGTGTTGACATTAACGCTAAACACTCCCTGCTTTAAATGGAATGTGTGTCTAACCTGATCTGCCAACTGGAAAGAATGAAGTTCGAGGATTTTCTACTTTACTGGCGATGCGCCATGTTCTCCTAAACGGAGGCATGACGGAACAGCTCTCCACAGCCGGATTAAAGAAATTGTGCAGTATGTTAACGCCCTCTCTCTCTAATGTTTAACTTTCACCTGATTCAGGAAGCGCTTGGGGATGCGCTGCTCAACGTCCAAATGTGACTACGTGCTGAAAAATGTTGTTACACCAACTGACCGGTAATTTCCATTTCAAATGTCCTTACACCTACTGATTACACTCTGCATAAATCAAAGACTTTCAGTAGGAGATCAGAAGATCTCCAAGCGAGACACTTTGTGGATTTATGGAAGGGCTCCTATGCCCTGGCTGTCTGTGGACATGGTTAAGTGCAGGCCGCTGTCCTTTGTATTTTTTTTTATTAAACCTTCTTAGATAGTTATTATTTTGCTTGTAATATAGTAATCAATTCAAGAAAGGTCAAAAGAAATTCATATTTTCCCTTGCTAAAATCCGTTAGACTAAATCATATTCACACACACACACACACACACACACACACACACACAAACACACAGCACACACACACAGCACACACACACACACACACACACTTAAGGATTTTGGTCATTTTCATGGAACCACAGTCTGTATATACATTTAGTAAAGGACATAAAACTGTTTGACTCAGTTCATGCTTGGTGCCAACCTTTCATCTAGTAGTAGACTGAGCCAACAACATATTCAGAAAAGCAGAGAAAAAGGCAGATTCATGCCCACCCGTTACCCCTGTCTACCCAACTCAATAGTTCCTCTCTTTAGATTTCTCTCTAAGAGATATTTCTTCACATGGGTTCCATTAAAAATAAAATGAAGGGACTTCCCAGGTGAAGTTCCGGTACACGTCAGACAATCGATCTGGGCCAATTTGAATTCCCAAATTGGCAATACATTGAGAAAATAGTTGATGTTCCAACTCCCGACAAAAGCATGACTCTGATTAAGATAGTTCCGCTTATATAACTGTTTCATAGTTTAATACTGCACTGTTCTATGACCCAGAACAAGTTTATTGCTAATCTGTCACCATTACGTCATAAATCTGGTACAGGGTGTGTCCAGCCTACCTCACTTGCCATCATGTGTTACGCACTATGAACTATTTATCTATTTCCTGTGGGGGTGGAAACAGGACCAATTGAGTGACTATTCTGTGATACATTTACCTTTACTAAGAATACATGTTAATTCAGAACCTGATCTCACCGCTCCAAACATAAGGATTAGGAAGCAACTCTGAAGAGAATTTTAACTACAATAAGAAGAACAGAGAGCAATTTATCCCTGGTTGAGAGAAATGTGCCCAATCAAAAGAAAACACAATGACTAGTCTATTAGTTCTGGTGACTCACCCTGACACAAACCACCATGTTTCCCCAAGAGTCTAGCCAGTTGACACAGTCACAAATCAAATTTCAAACTCTTGGGAAAAAAAGGGAAACAATATCTATTAGCTACGTTGCCTAGGTTTAAACAAATATCAGAATCAGACATCCGCATATTAAAATATGAATATATATCACACACACACACACACACACACACACACACACACACACACACACACACACACACACACACACACACACACACACACACACACACCATTAAGCATCAGGGTGCTTGTAGGCTGTTGTCAGGGTGAATGTATATATACTGACACAGAAGCTAAAAATGTGTTACTGTATTATTTACACCCCTGTTGTCATTTGCGTTAAATGTTCTCAACTATAAAATACCAAATGCAAACCTCAAGAGGAGCTCTCTGAAAGCCCCCTGCAATTGAGTTATGCCATTGAAGTGCTTCATCAACTAAATCTGAGGTTCTATCAGGGGGCCCGTCGAGAAGTTCCAGGAGGTTCCCAGAAAAATGGTTCAAAGTTAAACCTCCCATAAGGGAATGTACAATAATGACGGTTCTGATCCCTTCGATTCACCATAACCTCTGTAGCAATAGTACAGACACTTTATAGGTTTTGAAGTTTTGATAAAAAAATGTTCAGGGTCAAAATCTTATCAGATAGGTTCCGTGGCCTAATGCATATCAAATTGGGGTTGTTGGATATTAAAAAAAAAAAAAAAGTTGCTGATCGCTGAACTAAACATTGTCAACATAACTGTGATTATGGTTGACCCTTTGAAAAAGTTAATCTGTGTTTACCCATCTCTGAGAGAGACTAACATGCCTCGCGAGAGATTTCCCCCCATCCCATTTAGTTATTGATTTGGCAGTATATGCGTGGCGCTTTGTACCTTTCACACTCTTCCTGTTCACATCTGCACCCTTCTCCAACAAATACTGTGCGATCTCCTTGTGTCCTTTGTAACAGGAGATCATTAGACACGTGTGTCCGTGCCTGTTGGCCACTTCCAGGTCCGCCTTGTGCTCCACCAGGTACCTCACAATGTCCAGGTGCCCGTCGAAGCACGCGGCTCTGAGCGGGGTCGAGTTGGTCAGGGTGGTGTTGTTGACCGAGGCTCCGTGACCCAGTAGGGACTGGACCACCTTGAGGTGACCCGCCGCAGAGGCCGCCCACAGAGGCGGCGCTCCCTCGATGGTCTCCCCGTCAAAGTTCACCGACCCGCCCACCTCAACCGGGGCGCTGCAGCACTCTATGAGGTACTCCACCAGGTCCAGGTGTCCGTACCGGGCCGCCATGAGCAGCGGCGTGGCCCCGTTCGTCTTCTCCCCCATCAGCTTGGTCACATCGAGTCCATCTTTGTTCTCCAGCAGCTTCTGGAGCAGCCGCAGCTTCCCGTCCCTGGCTGCGTTGAACACCGCTGTCTTTAGATCCATATTGGACAAAAAGGTCAATTTCCAAAAAAATAAAACTAGGGTATTCAGTTGTCTTCTGCCGGGGGTGAAGCTTGGACAGGTGGAGAGCCGGGCCCTTTTGTTTACTGCGAGCTGTGGTTTCCTAGATAGATAAGATAAGACACTTTATGAATCCCCAGAGAACGATGGAAGTGTTAAAGCACTTCACATCAAAACCAGAGGCAATAAAGTAATTTGAATTGAAAACAGTTAAAAAATGTAAAATAAAGACAATATACAAATGAAATTTCTGAAAACTCGCTACAAAAACCCGCCATTTAGAAATATCGCTAAACTTACTTACTAGATGTACTTTAAAAAAACAAACCTATCAATTCACACCATAGGAAAATAGCTCATTGTTTAAGTTTGTAAACATGTAAATAAAATAAAGCCTCTACGTCCACTGTGTGTGTAGTAGGGTGGAAAACAAGACGGTTATGATAATAGAAGATTAAAATAACTCCTCTTTCGCAGTACTGAATATATTACATCGCCCCTGGCCGCGTCTTTAGATCCGTGTTGGATAACAACTTGAATTTTTCCGAAGCAAACCAAGCGGCTTTCTGACCTGGGGGAGGTGGGACCCTTTGTTTACCGGGAGCAGCGCTTCCCGAGCAGGAGCCGCCGACGTTCACCGACCGACTCGGTTCATGTCCTCGCCCTCTCTGTTCGCCCGCTTGACATTAAAAAGACTCCGAACGCCAGCGAGCGGTGGGAGATCGGTTTCTGGGCCGAGTTCGCCGTAAAAACTCCCTCGGTTAGCCGGCCAGCCAGCTAGCTCACTTCACCCGCTCCGATCGGCCTCTATATCCTCCACAGAGACGCCGGCCCCGAATTTGGCATTATTTGACAACTCGCGTCTTTTTCTCCGCTAAAGCCTCGAACGAGGCGAAGCCCCCCCCGAAAAAAAACAAACAAACAAAAAACAAACACTAACAACCCACCCCCGCGTTCGTTATCTCACTGCTAGCGCTAGCGTTAGCCGGGTCGGGTTAGCTTAGCTCCAGCCTCAAACCGACGCGCGGCCCCGGTGACGGCGGGGGAGGAGGGGGGGGGGGGGGGGTTCCTCCGACGCCGAAGCCTCTCCTTTCTCCGTGTTCGGCCTTCGTCTCCGAGGCGTATCATGGAAAGCGACGAGGTTTCGCGCCGTCCGCCCCGGCATGCGTGGCGCGGCGTGGCGTGGCTCCGGTGCTAATCAGGGCAGACCGTCCGCCCACCGCTCCGCCGCCCGGTCACGACTCAGCGCTGTCAAGCACCAAACAATGCGGCGTCGTTTCTCTCTTTCTTTTTCCTTTCCACACACCCCCCCCCCCCCCCCCCTCGTGATTGACGTGCGAGCCGGCCAATCGCGGCGCGGGCAGGCGGGCGTTCCTGGACCAATCGGGAGCCAGGAGGAGGTTCCCGCCGGTGAAGCCCCAAAGCGCCGTCTCCGTCTTTCTTTTTCTTTTTCTTTTTTCTTTCTTTCGGGTATTTTTGTATCCTCGATTCTCGGCGGGGGTAAAATACTTTTGGGACCCGGACCGCGGCTGTTTCCTGAAGCGGCGCAGAGAAAGAGGAGAAAATAATATTCATATCTCGCGTATCGATTTTTTTCTTAGAATATACCGCCCCCTGCAGGATGAAGGGAGGCAAAGCATGGCAACGGAATTTGCTTTGTTTTTGTTATGTAGAGGCAGATCACATAAAACAACAATATATATATATATATATATATATATATATATATATATATTATCCTTAAAACATGATATTCCGGTTAATCGTACACCTATATTTTTCGGTGTTTTCATTTTTGCACATTGCAATTTTTTTCCCATTTTTTTCAAATTCTACTTTATTATGAATGCCTGTTGTTCGATATGGATGAATAAAGTATCTGTCTTTCTCTCTATGATACAAGTCTCTCGTGTAAATGTTGCATGTAAAAGTGGCATGACATTTATGTGTAATTATGGGCAGACACGAGATGCGTCCTTGAATCGTTTCTTCCCAAGTTAAGTGGGTGTGGATTTAACGCATCCATTTATCTGTGCTATGCAATATTTCTTGCATAACACATTGTCGGGGCCCCTTTAAACGGCATTTAAAGAATGTGCTGCGAAACATTTTGGCACCCTAACACCCTATCAAGACACTACATTTGTTTCACTAGGGCCTATACAGTAGGTTGGTGCATTTTAAGATGCACAGGTTTAAATTGTTTTTCTCCCTAAGACAAGTAGCATTAATTCAGTGGTTGCATCACAAAATGGCAAAAAAGGAAACTAAAAACACTAATCGAGATTTGGTTGTAGTTCAACTACCCATCAAGTTTTCTTTTAAATTAAGCAGCTGTATGTCCAAACTGTAATACTTCCGATGTTATTTTGCAAAAGCTGTAAGTGATCATTCCTTAACTACAAACTTTTCAGGAAAACGTTTATTCAGCTACAGCAATATGTCCGAGCTTGTGAAGTGAGTGACGCCGTGCACAAAACCTGTTCAATAATGAAAACACAAAATTGAAGAAAATGTGTTGTTTTTTTTAATGTACGACTGAAAAAACCTCAGCAAACTACACTAAAAAAAAACACTAATACAATAAAATGAGTTGGATTGTAGATCTTAATAAAGGGTCAGGAAGAGCAAAGCATATACCGGGCACATGGTCAAAGAAACTATTTTGTGGTGAAAGAAATAAAGAACTCAATTAGTTTCAGTATTACCGAATAAATAACTTTGATTCCTGAAGTGTGAAAGGTTCAACTCACCCTATAAGTTTTTACAAAACACAAAAACAATGCACTTCAAAACAAGGACAAAATGAATCAGAATCTACTTTAAAGACTATTGTTTTTTTTATAACAATATTCTTTACGTGAAGAAACTGATTTGACATTTGCCACTTTATTTGTAGATGAGGGAACATGGCAAATGTGTTGCATCATGAAAAATACCAAATTGGAATCTGCCCAGTGCAATGCATTACACACTTCTGGTCTGGACTATATATCCTGCAGTTCTAGTGTAAAACAAACACAATTCTATATAGTGAGCAATAGAAAGCATTTTATCTTACAAAACGCAAGCAGGATGTGGGATCAAAATATTGATAATAATAAAGAAATAAGAAATGTAACTTCTTAAAACATTTAAGTCATCTCATTTCACCAGAAAAGAAATATGCACTATATGGATTTAGAAGGTGTATCGTTTCAAATAACTACATTTACCAATATCTTCTTACATTCAACCAGTACTTTACAAAACAATACAATAACAAGTTTTATAGCAGTGTTGTAAAAACTAGGAGAACAGCTTGAACTTATAATAAATATATTGTTGATATTTAAGAGGGCGAGGGGAGAATTTCAAAGTCCTTACATCAAAAGGACGTTTGATAACCAGAGCCCAAATTGTTTGAGCCATTAACAGATATCTCTAGGTGTCGTTGAAATTGCTGCTGATGTGATTATCCTTTCGTAGTCACCAACAAAACAGCGTATTTCCATAACTTTCAAGATTCTAAGCGTCAGGGAACTGCCTGATATAAACAGGCAGTAAATACAGGGGGAAAAAAAAACGTTTAAAAAGGTGTTTTGCCAAGTTCTGTTGAAACAAACTCTACATAAAATGTCTCGCTGTGAAGAAAAAAAAAAAAACGAAAAATGAGAACCTTCTGAATGTTAAGAGAAAATATTAACAACAACCCCAAACAAATCAGGCTCAATTAAGAAAGAAAGGATAGAATAAACTAATCATACACTTTCAAAACCAAAAACAACCTAGTAAGCTAAAGACATTTAACCAATTCAAGGAAATCCTTGCATGTCTAAAGGTTAGACTGCACCGACAGCCATTAGCGCGCACAATTTGAATTGATGTTGGTTTAAATTGTCTTGGGGTGGAGTGAATAATATTTAGAAACACAAGACCTTTAGAGCTCAGTAATTTGAAGGACTTGTTGTTTGCCTAAATGTATTGGTCAGCTACTCAAACTGCTCCAAACCTTAACAGTTACAATAACTTAGTCAATTCCTTTCATGGTTGTGTTTGTTTTGTTGACCTTCAAAACATATGATGTACCTTAATGCAGTTTCAATGGTTTTATCTGCATAAGTATATTTTTTTAGAATAGTTTAACTGATCTTTGACTAATTTCAGGATATATGACTACAGTTTTTGT
>NC_137203.1:14380320-14412820 GCF_960531495.2 Zeus faber
GAGATCCCTAGACACTCTATATACCCCCGGAGGGAAACTTCAGTGGGAACAGCAGCAAAAACAATAATGAAGTAATAATAAGGGGAGGAAAATAATTTGTCATACAACTTAAAAAAAAAAAAAAAGGGGACATAAGTTCAAGATAAAAATGAAGTAAACAGATAATATTTGGCAATATTCAACACACCTTAAATAAATAAGAAAAAAAAATGGCAACGTACAAAAAATCTGGGAAAAAAAAAAAAAGGCGATGGACGGAAATCCCCAAAAAATAAATAACAGAATATACAATTGACCAAAACAATGAACAATCAATCGCACACACTGAAATCATTTGACTGTGTTATCACGATCTGCCCTTTTTTTTTTTTTTTTTTAACTGGGCCAACGCCACCAACCCCAAAGGAAAGTACCATGGGGGGGGGGGGGGGGGGGGGAGAAAAATTAAAAAAAAAAAATTCCCCCAAAAATAAACAGGAGGAGTCACACAAGAGCGGCGAACCCGTGCTCGCAGCTGTCCGGGCGGAGGACCGGAACACCGGGCTCCATTGCTCTGCCACATCAGCTCGGAGGCTGCGGTCAGATTTCCGTCCCCCCACCCGCCGGGCTCCACTCGGACGCTCGACCGAAACGAACCCGCCCGAGCGAGGCGCCGCCGTCGCCCGGGCGGGTCCGTGGAGATTTCTACCCCCCCCCCCTCCCTTTTTTTTTTTTTTTTTTTAAATTTGTTTGTTTGTTTTTCTCCTTCTTACAAAACTTGGGACAACTTGATCGTAGGCCTCGGGGAAAGGGAGTGTGTCGAGCGAAGTCAGGGCCGGTGGGGGGAGGGTAGAGGAGCTCGCACGTCGACAACAACAGGAACTGTTGGTGGGGATGGTGGACTTTAACCGCCGGCTCCTTGAAGCATCTCTTGGCTGTAACGCGGCTTTTTTTTTGTGTGTGTGTGTTTGTTTTTGTTTTTGTTTTCTTTTTTGTTTTTTGTTTTTTTTTGCGTTCTTAAGACGCTGCGTGTCGTCAGCCCCTGGTTCTGGTGTTGGAACGTTCTCCTAACGGGGATTGTTGAATCGGGGTGGTCTGCCGGGTCCTTCCAAATGTCTTGAATTGGGGGGGTCCTTTTTAATAGGAATTTCATGAGTGTCCCTGTTCAATTCATGGGGTCTTCTTTTTTTTTTTTTTTTAATGTCAAAACGAGTCGAATTCTTCTGCATCGGTCAACATTTCTCATGTTATAAAAGCCCAAGTTTACCACTGGACCGAATACTTGTCTCCTGCACGATTCTAGATGAACCCAACTCACTTTATTCTGACCAGTCATACTTATACTGTCTTATTATATTGCCATACTGGGGGGGGGGGGGGGGGGGGGGTAATGGTTGTTACGGTTCCTAATGACTTGCCGTGCATTCTGACATAAACACAGAAGAATCCTTAGCAATAAGACTGACCTCTGCCTTGTACCATAAATATACACCATATGTACCTTAAGAGAGCGATGATTTGTCCAAAAATCCCTCTTTAATCGAATTTCACTCTGATGGGGGTCCTTTTAAAAAGTACAACATTCAACCCGTTTCATACCCCGCGAATTGCCGCAGCCTCGCTCGGGATGTCTACGCGCCGCGGCCGAACGCACTCCCCTCACAGCCCCCTGCTCCTCTGCCCGTCTCCGCAGGCTGTAAGATCAAGGCGCTGCGGGCCAAGACCAACACCTACATCAAGACGCCCGTGAGGGGCGAGCAGCCCGTCTTCGTGGTGACGGGGCGCAAAGAGGACGTCGCCATGGCGAAGCGGGAGATCCTGTCCGCCGCCGAGCATTTCTCCCTCATCAGGGCCTCCCGAAACAAGGCGGGCCCTCTGGCGGTTGTCACGGGCCCCGGGCTCCCGGGAACCCCTTCCCTCCCCGGCCAGACAACGATCCAGGTCGGGAGACGATGGCGGTTGCCCCTTACAGTCCTTTTCCAGAATGAATGGAGGGAGTGCAATGGCGTTGCTATGCGTCGCCGCCTGTGTGTTTTAGACGTCGTATCGACAAAAGTAGTTTTCGCCGCTAACCCGATTGTTTTATGCTCTAGGTTCGGGTGCCGTACCGCGTCGTCGGGCTGGTCGTGGGTCCAAAAGGTGGGTTCTCCGTCGACTCATCAGCCCCATGTGTTTTTTTTATTTCCTGCATTGTGGAAAGTCTGTGCAATGAAGAAATCGAACTTGAACAACGACAAAACTGCACGGAAATGGAAAATGTTGAGTAATGGGTTGTCACGTTGTCTGTTTTCCTTTTGATGAGGCGTCTAAAGCTTGTCTCACTTTTCTTTATAGCTGCTTTTTTTTTTTTTTTGGTTTATTTTAAACGCAATATGGATGTTCAGATCCTAAAACGGATCTAACCGTCACCAAAAAAAAAACCCCAGGTTAAATCTCAGCGTGCATTCAGAAGTGTCTCGTTCGATCAGGAGACGCAAACCGGAGGATTCTTTGCTCAAACATGGAAGGTGATAAGTTTTCACATGACTTTGTGTGATGGAACTTGGTCGGGGAACAGCCGTTGACCTTTCCCTCGTCTGCTCCTATGACCCCAAATTAAGTCAAAAGGGGAGGGGGGAGGGTGCTTAGTTTGCCTGTTCTACTGAAGGAATCGGGAGATGTGAACCCAACACGTCTTAGCCGAGTTAATCGCTCATAATATCGTTAAAGTTCCATATCTTTAATATATTCAAACAAATAGTTTTGAAATGGTCCACGACCAAGAAGATCATTTGCACTGAGTTTCTTTTTCAAACTGTTTCACACAATGTGACACGAGAACGCGCAAAGCGATGTACAAATTGCTTCGACGAAAACCCGAGGTCTGAGACGACGGTCACTTAAGGGGCGGATAGCGGAGAGCGTCGAGCAAGTTAGCCAAGTCATTTAACAGCTTCAATAAAGTGCAGCGGTATTGGGGAGATAAAGGGGGAAATTGGGAAATCCCTGCATTTGAAAGGCCTGACAAAGATGGCGATGAAGGCGATTTAGTTGAAAGAGACCGCGTCACCTGTCACGTCAATGGCTGAGTTCCGAATGTCGCTATGAAAGTAGGCGTCCTGGTCACCTTTTCAGTTTTATTCATTTCAATCTGACCGATTTTTTTTTTTTTTTAGGAGCAACCATCAAGCGCATTCAGCAGCAGACGCACACCTACATCGTGACGCCGAGCCGCGACAAGGAGCCGGTGTTCGAGGTCACGGGGATGCCGGAGAACGTGGACCGGGCGCGGGAGGAGATCGAAGCGCACATCGCCATGCGCACCGGCACCTGCGGCGGCCTGGAGGCTCCCGGCGCCGACGACAACGACTTCCACTTCAACGGCACGGACGTGAGCTTCGAGGGCTGCGCCCCCCCCGGCCGCTCGGCGCAGGCGGCGTGGCTCCAGGCCAGCGCGTCCTCGTCCGGCGGCACCACCGCCGCCGCCGCCGCGCCCGCCGTGGGCGTCCCCGGCGCTCAGCAGGCCAACGGCAACCTGAACGCCGGCGTCCGGATGTCTTCCACCTTCCGCAACGACAGCTCCAGCTCCCTGGGGAGTGGCTCCAGCTCGGCCGATTCGTTTTACGGCAGCGGGAACAGGAACGCCATGGCCGATTTCAGCCCCACCTGCCCGTTTAACGCAAACACCAACAACAACAACAACAGCGGCGGCGGCGGAAGCGGCAGCAATGGAGCAGGTACGAGCTTTTGGTTCGGCGATGGCCTTCAGCCTCTGCCGGCGGAGGAGCTGATAGCCATGGAAGGCGGAGGTCTCTCTTCAGGATTCGACCCCTTGACCATCACCACCGGCCCAGGCTCGCACCCTCTTCCGCAGCCCCCGCTTTGGAACGCCTTCGTGGAGCACCAGGGTATCAAGGCCTTCGATGCCCGCAAAGCTCAGGTCAGTACGTGTAAAACGGTGTCATATTACATTTTACCTTTTGAAGTGTTGATGTAAAGTCAGTGCTTAATGGCCGCCTCCAGACAGTTTCCCTCCCTGCTTTAATTTTTTTTAGTAATAGAACACACAGTGATAAATGAAACCATGCAAAGCTGCGAGCTGGCAACGGTCGGTTCCCAAAATTCACGGTTCGGCCCAATACAATATCATGGTTCGCTGTGTCTTTTATACAGTGGAAAAGGGCGCCAGAGAATGTACCAAAGTTTTATCAAAGTTTTTGTCATCATAAAAGTAGGGTCAATTTATTAGTCCAACATAATGGAGCCATAGGCCCGCCAATATTTCACGCAGTTACGACTTTACTATTATTTTGTCCACGTTTCGCATGAATCGAAGATGCGGCGCTATAATAAAAATAACTACTTCCTCCAGACCAGTCATCCAGGCACTCCCAGACTCTCGCCCATTTTCCTGGGGACAGAGGCCCTGGAGCACCCCCAAGCTCAGCGCGTCCAGCGGGGGCCCCTCGGCGCGGCCGGCGCCCTGGACCCCCAGCGCTTCGTCGCCTACGGCGCCGCCTTCTCCTCCTCCAGCGAGAGCACCAACTCCGCCTCCTCGTCCTCCCCGCCCGAGTCCTCCCCCTGCCCCTTCCCCTTCCGCCTGGGCCCGGCGGGGCGGGGCCCGGAGGCGTGCATCCACTGCATGGAGAGCCAGGTGAAGGCGGCGCTGGTCCCCTGCGGCCACAACCTGTTCTGCCTGGAGTGCGCCACGCACATCTGCCAGGCCGCCGACGCCGCCTGCCCGGTGTGCTTCTCCCCCGTCACGCAGGCCATCCAGCTCCGCAACATGTGATCCGGCCGCCCGCTCCGCCGTGAGGATCCGTCTGATTTCAGGCGGGGGCCGCTCCCGAATTTTCAACTTAAACACACGGGCGGCGGAGCGGCCCTGGCGCGCCTCACGCCGGCGTCGCCCTGGACCAGCCCGGGTGCCGTCGACCGGGGGGAGTTAGAGGTAAACTGAGTGGAAATGGAAAATATCTGCTTTATTTTTATTTTTAAATTTTTATTTTTTGCTTTTTTCCTTCCTCCCTGGCAAGTTTGAGGTTGTGAGAGCCGTACACGTGCCTGAGATTGTTGAAGTATTCTTCCCATGATTGATGATTGACGACAGTAGGGGCCCGGACCCTCTACGTAGCATTGTGTGGGACGCTTTTATTATGATTTTTTTTTTTTGTTTTTTTTTTGGGGGGATTTTATATTTATTTGTTTTGTTTTTATTGCCCTTGTTTTTATTATTTCTTTCCTCCCTCAAACCTTACATCATATATTCAGATTTTTAATTAATGACGACTGTTAATAATTATGTAGAAACAGTTTCTCAAATGTACTGGCGTTCTTTCTTTCTGTCGTTCTTTCTGTCTTTCTTTCGCTACTAGTTGTTTAAATGTGCTGACGTGGCCTCGCATCCATTGTGCTTAAGGTAGAAATTTCTAAGAGGGAGTTTGGTGGCGGAGGAGTGTTTACATATCCTGACCAAAAAAAAAAAAAATCCACGTGTACATGATGAGGAAGCGTTCTCGCCGTTGATCTTAAATCAACACGCTTAACGCTTCCGTTCGACGAACGTCATTTGAATGTGTTCACATACGCCCCGGCGCGACGGCGTTGAGCCTGCGACTCCGCCCGAGCGGCAGAACTCCCCTGTTTTGATACGGACCGGTTCTTAACCCCACCCTCCCCCGTCCCATCACCAGGATGTCATGTCGTCGTCCCTCGCCGCCGCTTTTCGTTGCGAACCGGAACGATGCCTCTGTTTACACGTGGACTGGTGCCTGATTTAAATTTGGACGGAACCGGTTTTAGTGGATAAACGATGTTAATGTGAATAACCCCCACGGCCTTTAAGCGAAGCCTGAGATCAGCAACGTGAGCCCCCCCCCAAACCTACGCTCAAGAGGCTTTCTCAACATTGACGCCCTCCTTCTTTTAACAGTCTCTGCTTTTTGTCTTTTGTCTTCATTTTTATTTAAAAAAAATAATAATGTCTCCGTCGCCTTGTGACGGTGAAACGAACTCATCAAAACGACAACTCTCCTTGAGATTGAATTTTAAATGTTTACACGCGCCTTTTTTTTTTTTTTTTTTTTTTTTTTTTTTTTGCATTTTAAGTTATTTGCGGGGATGGTACTTAATCCTTAGCAGAACCCAAGAGCCATTAATAATCTTACATTTTAACGACTGTCCGTTTTCTCTTTCTCTCTCTCTCTCTCTCTTTTTTTTTGTTTCTTTCTGCCGATCGCATCCCCGTTAACATTCCACATTGCCTGAATTGCAGTCACTTTAATTTGTTTTCCGTCGTAGTGAATCATCGTCCCGCAAAAAAAAAAAACCTTGAGCTAGACACAATGTGAGCTTCTACTCTGCACAATGTACGCCGCGACGCCGGCGATTTGGAACTTTTTATTTTATTTTTATTTTTTTAACCGAAATTTTTAGAGATGGGAACCCTGACGGCGGCCCTCGTTGGGACGCGAAACGTTACGAGTCGTGTCCGTGGCCCCGGGGAAGGCGTTTTAAATAATTACCTGATTGTTGGAGAACTGGATTTTACCGTTATGGGTACTACTTTACCTCAGCAATAGTAACATCTGCTGCACATTTAGAGAAATGAAGCACTCCTCAAGTCTCGTCTTCGACTCCTACTTGTACAGACACGTTCTTTTCCTTTTTGCTTTATCTTATTTTTATTTTATTTTATTTTTCAAATTTTTGAGATTTTTTTGTTTTGTTTTTGTTTTTAAGCCTGTGCCGGCCTCCCTTATTGGAGCAATGAGCTCCACCTACGTTTATGTGACCAGTTGCATAGCTTTACGCGCCATTTTAACCATTTGTGTTGTCGGCCTCACCGCCGTGTGCCCTCATCAGCTCAAGTCTTCCCTCGTCTGGTCAAACTCAAGTGGTAGGGCCCGAAACGCAACGTGCATCACCCCTGCTGAGTCTTACTGGAAAACCGAAATGTGAATCGCGAAAAACCTACAGCTTTACATGCCGCTTACGTATGTGTTGGAAGGGGGAGGTGGATGGGCCGGCGTCGTCTTTCCCCACCGACACGGATCCTCCGGGAATTCGACATGTAACTGGGGTCCAAGTAGTATTTGGAGTAACTGCATTTTAAAATTTTCCTTTCAATCTCTTTCAAACCAGTCACTGTTATTGCAAAAACAAAAAAAACAAAAAAAAAACATAACAAAAAAACCATCTCATCTGCCTTTCTGAACGGCCAAGCTCACTCTAGCTCCCTGCCCCCTTCCCATTTCCCCGGGCGTTCTGTCCGTCCATTTAATTCGAAGGGTTCAGTTCTCTTCCTCTTTCCAATGGAATGCAATATACAGTTTTGTTTTTTTTTTTTTGTTTTTTTTTTAATATATGAATGGATTTTATTGCTGTTAATGACTGATAAATATACAGAATTTTATTTTTATTGTTACATTTGATATTTTAGAGAAGATATCTATATATCTATATATATATATATATATATATATATATATATATATATATATATATATATATATATATATATATATATATAGATATATTAGTTTACATTTTTTTTGTTACTTTAAGTGTGAGCAGTGATGATTTAGAAAAAAAACAATACAAAAATTCAGCAGAGGAAGGTGTCATTTCTAGTTGCTTGTAGTCTAATATTTAGTTTACAGTATTGATGACGATAATAGTATTGATCGCTGCTGTTTATTTGAGTGGAAATGGAATGTGCAGCACAAGCATGTCTTCATAACGTCCCACCGATATAAACATCACACTGCAACTGTTTGTAAAGAGGCCAAGGTTCTACCACGCCTTATCTTGTCTATACACCACCAAATTAAGAAAGGTATACTGTAAAATGTATCTTAGATATCTATATAAATATATACATATATTATTGAGCTGTACCAACAGTTTAAAGTTTTTTGCTAATTTTACTACAATTTTGTTATGTATATGTAGAGCAAGTCTTATGGCATAATAATTCTTCAGATTTAAGTTGGGAGTTTAAAAGCAGACTATATTTTATAATGGCCTTTTAAGTTATTTTGGCCAAAGCACTGATATATATTTGCTGTAAAGAGAATTTGAGAGTTTTATTTTTCTGATATTATAGTTACCTAATAAAGACGGTTTCATTTAAAGCCATCTCGGACTATGTACGGTGCTGTCATTTTTTTCACTGGTCACGTCGATTCATCTGACTACTACCAACATATGCAACAAATTCAATTTGAATGTACTAATTCAAGTGTGTAAGAATACGACTGTATAGCTTCATATAAAGCCCATGCCTTTTGATCAACCAAACTGGCTGATTATGGTGTTTCCTTGATTTTCATTTAACCATAAGTTGAAGCGGGTGGTGGATTTGACCGATCATAACACCGCTGTCAAGGTCACCCGAACATCCACCTTCCATCCAGCATTATCATATAGAAGTTAATCATGTAATGATGTGATTTCTACTGTGTACATTTAATCTCGGATGCTTACTTGTCGAAATGTGCAAATCTACACATTTACTGTATGTATGAGGCGCAGCGTTGAACTTGGGTGCGTCAGTTTTCGAATTAAGTATCCTTTCCCTTCTTAAAATACTTTTAATAGGGCGTCACGGTGCCAAGATGGATGCGGAAATCAATCGGATTTAAACCAATGTCTAAGTAGCCAAGTCAATTCATATTATATAATCATTTTATAGGCTCATGTTTTAAATACTTTAATCATTTTCAAAAGAAACAGACCATGTACAGCACTTCTCTACCAAGAATTCTCGCTTACTGACGAATTCGTTCTAAAGAGGAAATAAAAAACCCACACGGATCACAATCTCAATAGAGTATCAAACCATTTTTTTTTAAGATTCTCACAAGAAATACAGGTCAATTTATATCTGCAATCTGTAGTAGTCGTCAGCCAATTCAGGCTGTGTATTTAATCCAATAGTATCTGCAAGTAATAGAAAAACAAAACTATCAAACTTAAGTGCAGCAGAAAAATATCAAGTAATGTTTCCATGTGATTTTCATTTGAAAGTTAATTCAGTAACAACCTCTTGTAAAACATGTCAGTTGTGTTTGCTAAAAAGGCATGATTATACTGTGAACGTATCCCAGTTTCTTAATCCTTAAATTCCAAATGTACAACAGAAGTTCTGTTTCAAAAATACAGGAAATCGACCAATGGACCAAAATAAACCAAATTAATGCAAATATTTATTAAAAAATAAAAATAAAAGGAAAATATTCCACCGTAACTAGAAATACCTGCACAGCATCTTGAATCTTTCCTTGCCAAAAAAAAAAGAAAAACTTCAGTAATAGGTATATCACAAATAAATTCTAAATTCCAAACAATCTATTCACCCCTGCATCAAGAAAGCATAGACACATTCCACCAAACTGAAGTGGCGGTGTCGTTCTACAGAGTTAATCATACCAAAACCATATTTGTAAAAAATATATTTCATCTTTCATTTCATGTCCTTTTATGAATTAAGGTCACTTTGATGATGACGATGGTCAGCTGAATGATGCTTAGATGAATTACGTTAAGTGCTTATAGAAAAAAATAAAATAAAAGGGTGTAACAGGTTTGAATCGCAAATAACGGAAGCAGAACGTTTGACGAGCAGCGAGACGGGGTCGCGGTGGTGAAACGGGATCATTTTTTTTTGACAAACCGACATTTGGTCGGAGCAACCACGTGGCGCAGACCACCTTCCTTTACCTGGGGGTGGCTTCCCTACGCTGATGGGCTGCTCCGGGGGTCCCAGGGCTCAACTCCACCGACCTTTAGAACCACGAATCCATCCGCGTAGATACAGAAGTAGAGTTAAAACAGCGAACCTCCTACTTTTCCCCCCAAAACGTCAACACTTCTGAATCCTGACTCAAGTGATGGCGTTCATGCAAACATTTCAAAAACAAGTTATTTACATTGGGGGGAAAAAAAAAAAAAAAAAAAAAAAAACAGATGGAGCAACTAAAAATAACCAACAGCAAAGAGTGTAAATCCATCTATTTAAAGGGAGAGCGAATGTCTCAAAATGATCTATCGAGTCGTCAAACCCTTGCAGACGTTAACACTGCCTTTAAAGAAAATAAAAATTGGTGGATGTATATTTTTAAAACCAAGAACAAAATAAAGTGCTTAAAAATACACAATTGGCGAGTGAAAGCACAGCATTGAAAAATGTAGAAATTCTAATGTTGGAACAGGCTACGTGAGAGTGGAAGCGTCCTGGTGTTGTAGTATTACACTTGATTTGATGACACGAATCCCCAGGCGGAGAAATCCTCCTCGTTTGTGTTGTTTGACCCTGGGTGGGACGTGGAAAGCACCGTCCCTCTCCACCTCCATCCAGTTTGACAAGTTGGAAACAAACCGCTCGCACTAGTGTTGTAAACTCAACTTACTTTCAACCACACCTTTAAAAACAGTCACCGTCATGAGTGTCGCGGTATTTAACCGTCGAACAGAATTATTTTTGATGTTTAGATCGACCACGTGTGATCAACTCAAGGGAATTATCACCAACCGGGTTTGGCAAACGGATATGTTTATAGTGTCAGTATTGCATCCCATAATCCTATATTAGGCATTTAATGTTCCTGGGGCCCAGTTCAAATGGAATTAGACCGGAGGAGAAAAGTCCACAAGGTAGAGCAGGAGGGAGCTCACGTTGTTAGGGAAGTGTTGGGGAGAACTCGGGCCGGCACACCGGGCCGGCACACCGTACCGGCTGATTGTCAGGAAGCTGCCCGTCGTCCTCTTACTGTAAAGTCTCCGTCGGGTTAATTTGATAAATCCACCGGCCGCGGTGCGGCCGTCAAGCAGGCCTGCGCCACTGTGATGTCCTTTGTCTGGCTTTGTAATTCCCCACTCCAGTCATCACACACAACGTTACTTATTAAAAAAACACACAAAGATGCTTTTCAGAACTACACTGCGGCCCAGGGCTAGAGCCACCCCCTGCAGTTAAGCGATGGGGAACACAGTATTTAATCATTAAAAAGAAAAGAAAAGAGGAGCCTCTACCACAACGTAAAGTTTTAGTATCATCGTACGCCAGAAGACATTTGAGAGGCCTTTGTAACCCACTCTGGACTGTTCCTTGAGGGGAGACGCCTCTGAAATGGCGTTACGCCATCGTCCAGGTGGGGGAGGGGGTCTCAGTCCAGAGGTTGGGGGTCGGCGATGGGCATGGTGTGCAGGACCTCGTCCAGCAGCTGCAGAGCTCGGTGCAGGTGGATCTCGATCCAGCACGGCGTCTCCTTGATGCTCTGCCGGGGGTAGTCGGGCCCCCAGCCCTTCACGAAGCTCATCCTGAGAATGCACAACCGCCTGAGGTCGTCCACGCCGATCCCCGCTGCCGCCGACAGACCTGGTTGAAGGGGGGAGGCGCGGTCAGGCCGGCGTTGTTTTCTAGCTTTATTTTTCCAACTGAAATACATATGATCTTCAACGGTTCCAGGAGCTCCTTCATCGTCATCGTCGCTTAACGATGAGAGCGCATTTCTCAGTTTGTTGGAATAAATATTACTGACAATACTATGTACAAACTTATCAATAAAAACAAAAGTCATTCTAAGAAAATATCTTAAACGTAAATATCTTGACCGGGGACATATTTCACCAGAAGAGCGTGAGCCGCATCGCCAACGTGTTCGCCAACGTCTAGAGCTGAGCAATCCTGCGATCTGGGGTCAAAATTATTAGATTCACAATTAAAGATGTTTCATATTCAGGGAATTTTAACATTTATTTTTATTGTTGTTATTTTGAGGTTATATCGGTTGTTTAGTGTATATTGCCGTGTCTTATTGTGTACAGTTCACTGTTTACTGTATATTTTCCAAAGTTGGCATATATCGCGTTTTCTTTTTTTAAATATTTTTATCGTTTGGTCTACTGTTTTGTTGTGAGCCGCTGAGACGATTGCAATTTCCCCTCGGGATGAATAAAGTATCTTATCAAAAGTGTTTCCCCGATGACTGAACAAGCCTGGCAGGCTGCCAAGCCAATGAGAAACCCCGCAGGCATAAAAAAAATAAAACACACAAAAAAAAAACATTTACTGAAAAATAATGGCACTGTCCCCTGAAGTTAGAATGTGTGGACTAAACGACCGACTGTCTCCATGTTTTCAGTATCAACCGTAAAAATAAAGATCTTACTTTAATTTTTTTTGGTAATGGCCTATTCAAAACATTCAACATAAAACTTTAAATGAAAGGCTGGGAGAGGGAGCGATTGTCCTCACTTCTCGTGCTCGAAAATGTCAACTTCGCGAGATTCAGAGGCTCCCATGACACCCCGCCGTGCGATCAAAGTGACAAAAGATCCCGTGAGGCGCACCACGGCCTCTGCCCGGTCCTTTTCCGTATATTTAATCATTTATATATTTATACAGATCTGCCAACCTTGGGAAAATATTTTGAGTACCACAGTAGTGAAACAGGAAGTCATCTGGTAAAGTAACCGGACACGTTTACCAACTAGAGATGTAAGATTTTAATTTTCCTGGTCAATTTCCCGATTTTTTTAAAGTCTGACCTCTCTGAACGATCTGAATCTGAACGATTCAGATTTTGGCGACTCTGATTTCCATTCAATCGTCTGTTCATAATAAAACATTGACTATAAAATAACTTAAACATTGTCGTCCGATCATTTTGAGTTTGAGAGGAGAGGGGAGGGCTATTCATTTCATAGGCATATTTATTTTATATCCGCGGTGATGAGCTCAATGTCGAGTGACTGGTGACGTCAAGGGACGGCGGTATGCCTAATCAGAATCACTTTAAAATGACTGCGCTCACTGTTCCTGCGGGCGGTGTGAACGGGACTTCTCCACCGCGAACAGGGCACCGGGCTACAACTCATCATGGCTTTTGATAGCAATCTATCCTTAAATTTAAGAATTTAACAAATAAAGACACCTTTTGGTGGGTGAAAAGAGACGTCAGGAACAGGCTGCAAGGAGAGCACTTGGGGGGCTGCGTGAAGATTTCAATAAATGGGCCTATTGTGGCAAAATGTCCATATCCTGATGCCATGGAGACATTTTTCTCCAAGCCAAGAAAGATAGAGTGCGGCAATGAATCATTCGCACTGTGTTCATGACGTGATAGTGTTTTGCAAAGTTCACTGGTGACATGGCTTATTCTTATGCAATAAATGCAGCTTATTAAGTCATCCTCTCCTTGTGATCACTTTGTTTTGTCATTGAATACACGGAGCCAACAAAAACTTGGACGCAAATTTCAATTCAGATCGCCTGCTGCGCCATCTGACCGCGCCAATATGCCATCTCTCGCCTCGTCTGTTTAGGGCTTTTTCGGTGCGTACCACCGGGCCTGAAAAAAAAGATTCTAGGGGGAAACATTGAACTATCAAATAAAAACAAGAGATACGCATGTTCCGTGAAGTTGTTAATGAACCGTCTCGTGGTGACTTAACCATCCAACTTTTTCATTTAACTCAATAGCGAGTGTAGTAGGTGCTCCGAGTAATAAATCAACAGACACAACAACACAGCTGCAATCGCTTCCTGGAGGTCGCAGCAAACATTTGCAGCAACATTTGAGTCCAAATTATCCCTGAAAATGTAACCCTCCATATCCTCTCCGTATATAACATTACATTAGATATGTCTTTATGCGGCAGTTGCTTCAACTGCGTGTATATCTCAGTGTCTGTGTCTTACTGATGGCAGGGGCGATCCCTCCGACGGAGCCCGGTCCAGGGATGTTTCCGGCCACGGCGGCTGCCTGCGCGGCGGCTGCTGCCTGCGCCGTGGCCGCCTGCTGCTGCATCTGTCTGTGGCACTGGCGGAGGTCAAACACCTTGGAGGGAGAGGATGGAAGTGGACGTTGTGATTGGTCGGCGGGGGATGAAGGCTCCAATGCCAGAACTTTAACCACACTCAACCTATACACACCGACATGGATTTTCAGCCGGCTCCTTACTCAAATGCCAGACAATACGAGTAAATTAACATAACTGGTTATCAAGTTACCGTGAGAATATCTTTCAAATTGATATTCACTTCCTATTACTAGCCATGTATTAAGAAGTATATTATACGTTGGTTTTGCACTACACAGATTTCTGAACCAAGGAAATTAAAAACGCAGCAAACCTTTAATATAAATAACAGTACAATATCTGAATACATGTAGGACAGTCACAACCATGACATTATAGCAGACAATTAGTTGTCATACGAACAATTGCGATTGACTATTAAATTGAGACATCATCGTAGTATAATCTTATGTAAGTAGATAATACGCGCCCACCTTACAAAAAAGGGGCATTTATCTGCATTAAAAAGTGCAACTTAATTTGAAAGCGGTGGTCAGTTAATTTCCCTCAAACCAACTGACGGAATCTCACATTTCCCCATTCTTATTTAGCGGCACATTTATAACGTTGGTATTAAATTGCAGATGAATTTTGATTAAAAAAAACATACGATTGTGGAATTTAACTGTGATTCCACAATCTGAAATGACACAATTGGCTAAAATAATTGCGATGGGGCTCTAAGTGAACAGAAACAGTGGCTTCCATTCAGAAGAATTAAGTTTCCCCGGATGCTACACTATCTCATGCTATGTTGACTGACATGTCGTGTCATAGAGCGATGACCGTGGGCGTTGGAATACACAGCGCACTGAACGGATTAAAACTTCGAGGAGCCAGTCCGCCGCACCCACCTTGATGTAAGCGCTGGGATAGATTTTGTGCACAGCGTCGCCCGGGGCTCGGCCTGCTTCTCTGTCCAGGTAGTAACTCTGCACAAACACTGCATGGTCGCTAAGGCAACGCACCCAGACATCTCCCTCGCCTTTACACTCCAACTGGACCCCTTTGCCTATGTGCAGCCTGAGAGAGAGTGGGAGGTTCAGTAGAAATTTGTTTTTTAAATAAAGATTTTAAATTTACAATAAAATTCAGAAAAGGGGCAATGGAAAATCCTATTAATTTGACATCAATGTATATGTGATATTCATCCAAAATCATCATAGCGTTACTACTGCTTTCTGAGCAATATGAACGTTATGGTCAAAAGCTTTAATTCAACCAAAATACACCCAAAAGGAAGGAGAAAAAAAATTGTAAAAAGAAAAAAGTTATTTGATGGGTGGCTACCAGCCACATGTAGCAGCTACCTCTAGCTTTCATCAGGGTGTAACATGAATAAAGATCAATCTGGTCAACAGGCAGAAATGCAGAAACAAGCACAGGAAAATATGAATAAGTTTTATCTCTATAATATCGCCAAAACACATGGAGAAAAAAAACCCCCACATAAATGGCAAAGATTAGCAATGGAATGTACAGTAGTTTTAGCCAGGGCCCCAGACTAACTTTTTCCACAAGTAGCACCACTGAAATTGACATGCAACACCAAACACTCATATTTTTTCTGTCTTAACTGTATTACTGATAAATGCTTTGGTAATAAATAGACAATTTCTAGAAATAACAATATGCTGTTTTATTTAAAGGAAAAAGTCACAAAGTTGAAGTAGTGCTTTAAATAGGGGTGTCAAGATTCTCCAAATCCATGATTGGATTTGACTTTCTATTTTATGGTCACGATTTGAATTTCAATTTAAACATATGTATTTTTTTACAGAACTGACAGCTATGCCATTGTTAAACGATCAAGTCTTGAAAAGAAAAAGAGTCTCTCTTTGTAAAGAAAAACTCTTGTTTATCAATAAGTGACTTTTATTTGAAGATTAAAAATGTAAATAATAACAAAAATATGATAAATATTTAATCACCTAAAGAGTTAAGAGCTTCAGAAAAACTAGACTCTAGAATAATAAACAATAATCTACTTTTAAGTTACTCACCAAAACAAGCGCAGAAAAACGGATGCTATTTTTGCCAGAGGGGAACGCTGGTAGTAAAATGCAAATGACTACCTGCAGCTCCACAGCTCAAATCAGAGTGATCTAAACAAAGCAAATAAAAACTGTAGATGTATTTAATTTACTCCATTTCCTGGTGCTGCTTCACTGGAGGTTGCTTCAGAAATAATGCCACCCGTGTTCTCACGGTCCGGTGGCAAATTAGCCAGTGGTTGGGAACCTCTACACTAGAGGACATTCCAAAATCTGTTGAAATCCGACATATTTAAAACGCTCTGGTCATAACGTCACGTGAAAATAATTCCCTCTAGGCACAATTTGAATTTGTGCTGGGCGATAAAACCACAACGAAAATTATCGCCATGTTTTTTTTTGGTTTTTTTTTTCCTCGATTTCGAAATAAAATAGACTTGATCATTGAGATAAAAATGCAGATCTGCTCATTTCCGCATTCGCCAACTTGCAATGGAAAGCCAATCAGTTTGGACGATCTAAAGCTGACCTTTCACCTCTAACCATCCACGTTGGTTGATATAGAAGATATAGAGGAGCCTTGCCCGCAGGTTGTGCTTGTAAACACGGTAAACACAGAGCGGCGGCAGAGCGCCACATCCAGAACTCAGGAGAAGCAGAAAGATGATGCATCAATGACAACAGCGACACACACATCCATAGTTTGCCGTTTTTTTTGGATACTTAAGTTCGACCCAAAGCAGACGGTAAATATTCGCTGTCCTGACGAACACTGACATCACAAACTTTATTATTTATTTAAACCTACTTTAAACCATATTTATTTTGGTTTTATCACATTTTTATTAAAGTGAAATGTTAATTAAAGCAACTGCACTTATTGTTCGGAAATGATTTGAATTCAAGTAGTAATATATATTTTTAAAATGGTGTCAACTGATGGACTACTATAAACTACATGCATTCATTCTTTATATAGCCTGCCTATCAATTGTTTCTAAGCTCAATAAACACAAATAATATTTGACCGGAATTTCTCCCATCTGTCCGACACACACACACACACACACACACACACACACACACACACACACACACACACACACACACACACACACACACACACACACACACACACACACACACACACACACACACACACACAGAGTTTCACATGATATACGATGATGATTAAAAATAAATAAATACATTTAAAAACAAATAACAGTCTGCATATTTGCAAGTCGCGCTGGTGCTCCTAGTAATACAATTTTGTTGCACTTTTTTCAAAAATGGAATAATGGTCGCAGTCTGGAGCCCTGTTAGCCTCCTGATACTTCTCTTATCATACATTTGTGCTCGAGGAAACAGGCTCCAGGTTTACCCGCTGACTGGATGCTCGTGGCCGTTGGTGTTACATTTACATAGCCAGGCCCTCTGTCAACAACATCAATGGAATGTAGACTCTCGTGTCAGGTGCAAATATGCCACAGCGAAAAGATGCAAGAGGAGAAGAGAACACACACCTGCTATGTTAACCAGTGCACTCCTGGTTCCTGATATCTCATCCTTCATCTCACCGAACACACTTTGTTAATATGGCTATAATTAGTAGCTTATTAGGTCTGGTTTTAATGACAAATGATGATGTATCAATATTTTTCTTAGACCACCTTGGTCACCAAGCCTGAGGCCAGAACCGTGTCCAGTGTGTGAAACGAGCCGCCTGCAGTACCTCGCTCTCTCGATGGCTTCGGTACGGTGTACGTTGCTGAGCTGTCCCAGGCAGAACCGATCCCCTCCCGACGGGTCGACGTAGCCGTCCACCGTCACAACGGGGCAGGTAGACGGCACCTTGAACGTCTCGCCGACCTGGACGTCCATCTCAAAATAAGCAATGGAGCACCAGTAGTCAGGGGCTGTGGAGACGATGGGAATAAAACACTGGCATTGATATCTGCACCGCACATCTTGCGCAAGGAACGTAATCTGGACCGTACAAAACAATAGCGAAGTACATGAAAAGCACGGAAAATGAAGCGCTCCATTATTACTGAATATGGAGTAGGGTACACCTGCGTCCTTGGCACTGCCGAGCAAGTCAAATTGACACCCAAACCAACCAGCTTCTAGTGCTGTCTGTATCCTTTGAGATGATTATATGGACTATTACTCACACGCAGGGAGCATGGCTGCAGAGTAATGTATCCATAGTAGAATGTTTCATACAGTTTCTAAGATCAGATATAACATACAAGTAATGGTGTTGCAAGTAAATGACCTGCTAATAAAACAGAAATTAAAATTGCTGTTGTAAAACCATTGCCAGCATCTCACAGCACATCTTGAGACATGACACTTCTGGGCAAAACAAAGATACGTGGGAGTGCAATAAGTGGGGAACATTATAACCAAGATGAATTACAATTGGTTTTATTTTTAAGTGAAGTCTTTAAGGGACATAAACTGTTGGATATGGAAATGGTCTTTCAACATTATTCAAGGCTTAAGGTGAGGTGCGCTCTTACCTGGATGATTGGATATGGGAGGCTGGAAGGCCAGCTCATTGTGCACCGGCCCTAAGAAAGAGAAAGGCAACAGTGACTGAGGTGGAATTGTACGAATGCAAATCTGCTGCAGAACATGTTAAGAGCACGTGGAATAGATGCCAACTTTAACGTTTCACAGACCCTGTAAGTACAGTTTGTTGGTATTTGTCGAAGTGGTTTCCCCTCAATACTTTCTTAATGGTAAACATTAACTCAATATTTTAATCAGGATCTGTAGCAAAAATGGTAATAACCCGCAATTATAATTTGGCTGGCTGAAGCATTATTTTTACTATTGATTCAATAATTACTTGTTAGGAGCAATTTAGGAATTCATTAATTTATTTCAAAACATGAAAGTATCAATCCCTCTGTTCACTTACTGTTGTTAAACAAAGCATGAGCACCAATGAGTCCAAGGTTTGAGTTTGCTCAAAAAAAAAATCTCTACCGTGACCTAGATTTCACCCGTGATGTGTAAATGGGCTTTGTTGAGTTGTATCTGCTGCTTTGTGAGGTTCTAATCAAAGAGTTGTTTTTTGAACCTAGATTGAGCACATTTGTATGTTTTTCTGTTCACAAATAACCAAAACAACACAAACAGATTTTTAAATATTCAACACGGGTTCAAATTGGAAGATACAGCTGTATGTGAGATGTTTGATTTTCAATTTTTTAACAATAGTTACATTTAAAAAAACAAAAAACTATGGTTTGTGGTTGCAGAGTGAGACTTACAGTAAGGCCCTGGGTGTGGCATGGGGGGGTGGTGCTGCAAATGGCCATTGGTGTGGTGGGGCATGTTGGGTGTGAAACTGCTGTTTCGGGGCCAGGTGGGAGTTGCACCTAGGAGGACCATGGCAAAAGAGATGAATTGGAGGTTTAAAAGACGAGGGACAAATATTTACCTGTCTATGCACACAGACAACCATGCAGACGCAGAGTCTGTCTCACTTCCTGAGCTCAGAGCACTCCCTACCGCATTTATTTTCATGTAGAAATGGGTACAGAGGACAAGGACGCAAATATTGTCAAAGACCGACAAAGACAAACACAGACAAACAAACTTGAGTGCACCAACAGATAGAAACACCAAGAGACTATTTGAACACGGTATATCTTACTTCCTGACCCAGCAGCAACGGCTGGGAAGGAGGACGATGCTGCGGAGGTGGAGGCCTCAGAGTGGGGGAGCAGGGTGGGGGTGCTGAAAGGCTCTGGGGGGGCGGAGCGGCCGCCGCTCGGCGGGTGCTGGATGGTCTGGCCTCCGTCGATGGAAGGCAGACTTGGCGGCCCGTCGAAGTCGTACTCATCTTTGACCATCAGCCCCGTGCCCTGACCGGAACTGGTCAGTGTCAGCCCTGATAAGTCTGAGGACAAACACAAGCACACATAGAACACATTAGGATCACCATGAAATTTGGGAGCCAAGACCTAGAACAGTGGCATATAGCTTTCAAATATTTAACAGTACAGTTTTAAGCATATTGTTTTTTTTATTACAATCTGAAAAAAAAAATTAACAGCTACAGTAACTTTAAAATAGTGGTATAATGTGCACTAGTGGTGGACCGATATGGGTTTTTCAATGGCTGATGCCGATATTTCGAGAGCGGGGTGGCCGACATATAATGCCAAATCATGTTTTTTGCATCTGATAAAATACAAAACAAAAAACGAAAACAATCATATATATAACACTAATGTTATTGTCTGCATTGTCTCTGCAGTGCACCTATCTTAAATAAAACATGTCAACTAAATAAATGTCCACAGGTAATCAAAAAATTTAACTTTGCAATAAAACTAAAATAAAAACAATTATGAAAGAAAAACAAATAATTAATAATAATAATTTAAAAATAATAATAATAAACTGCGTCATATTATCGTCTGGTTGTGAAATAGAGTCCCATCCATTACAGGAGTGCAGGATTTATTATTTACGTAAAGTATTAACACAAATACACCCAGTTTTTACTCAATTGGGTCCCATTGCAATGGAATGGAACGGGTAGACGGTGTGACGTGGCTCAGGACACACAGGCAGGCACATACTGAGGGTGCCTGAGTGCCTGGCCATTGATGTCCATGGTGCCCTTTTTATGTGCCTTTTTTTAAGCGCGAAAGGGCATCGAGGTAGTGGCTGCTACAGATGCATTGATAGTGTGGAAAATGAGTATTGAAACCATTCCAAATATTCACAATCGATATGTATATAAAAATGTGTATATTTGACAACACGAGTCTGCAGACATTTTTTTTTTGTTTATCGGCCTCGTGCCGATTACCTCAAAATTAGCAAATATCGGCCCACGTCCTTCAAGTTAATTGTTTACCTTCAATTGGTCACCTGACAAAAGAAAAAAAAAATATGCACACAACAATCCCATTACTTTCTAGCCAAAGCAATGGAATGCAATGCAAGGCAGAGTTCACATAATTAAAATAACGTTCCCAAAAGTCATGAAGTTTAATTGTTCACAAAGGCCAAAGATTAAAGTTAGAAATGCCAAAATATGGACGGATGTTCCTCACCTATACCAGGCGACACCACCCTTTCGTAGTGATAGGGGTTCACACACACGCTGTCACACTTGAGGTCGAAGGCAAACTGGCAGTATTTGACGTGCTTCAGTTCGTTCTTGTGCAGGTCCGGCCACCGCCACAGCCTTGCATAGATAACATGAGGGAAACCTTTACGCCCCGCCACCTGCAAACAACCCCAAAAGACAGCATTCAGAAACTGACCCAGTCAATTACATAAAGTAAACTGTTGGAGCAAAGAGAACACAGATCATAATTTATTGTTTGAACAATTGTTCTTTGGGGGTTAAGCAAAATGTGCAAACTAGAAAATTGTTCATTTGCATTAAAATATGACTAGTCAGGGATGGAATGACATTTAAAATACTACAGATAAATATTGGTGGAAAGAATAAGTCAAACAAAGTCGACATATTCAAATAGGTTAATGAGATTTCAAGGAAAACATTCTGTCCTTTAATCAAGCAAAATAATGTGAACCAGCTTTAAACGTGCCGATTAAGGATTTAGGTGCAAATATGATAATTACTGTACAGGAGAGGATTAGGGTCAAGTGGAAAATGTTTTATTGGTCGGTGGAAAAAATATTTGAATTATGAGAATAGTCAAAATTCTAAATTTAGTCTCAGATTCCTGACTTTATTCTCAGAAGTAATCCCCCCCCCCACTGGCCAATACATTTTTTCCCCACTTGGCCCTAATCCTCTTCTGTATTCCTGTGTAGTTAAACATTGGAGAAATAAAACTCAATTATAAAAGATAATTTATTTAACTTGAGGCACATTTTTAGGTTCCGTGTTGCATCAACATTTATGGATCTTGTGCTAAATGGTGTCTTCATTCACAAAGGGAGACCCTGGGTGAAATGTATGCTTCAGAATATATATTTGTTGTTTTATTACAAATAAAAACACCAACTGGCAGAAAAGTACTTAAAATGTCAACAACCCTGTGAATGTCTGTTTTCTTTTGATTATCTGTATCATTTTCCAGGATGAAATTTGAATTAGGCTTGGGTGATCGTGCAAAATTCCAATCGGCCATCGCTGGGGGGCAGCGTTCAGCAATTGACGACACATAATAGGGCAAATGCGGTCTCCCTGTTTTCTTAGTACAGTGGTACCTCGACTTACGACTGCATCTACTTACGACTAATCCAAGATACGAGTAGCAATAGTCGCGAAAATCGACTTGCGACCGACTGCTCCAAGATACGAGCGTGGAAATTTGCAGTTGGCGCGTTGGCGGCCAGTCACAGGCGACCTACATGGTGTGTGCACATAGTTTGTGGCTTATCAATATTTTTTTCATATTTACTGTGTTGTGCTGTGTATTTTGTTTATTTTCACCCTTCATGGTGAGTCCTAAGAAAAGGCAATGACTCCCATTGAAATTAAGTGGTGTATATGGGTAAAACTGCTTCGACATACGACTGTTTTAACATACGACCGTTCTCATAGAATGAATTAGTCGTAAGTCGAGGTACCACTGTATCTGCACTTAAACATCTAGGTTTTACTAAATTAAGTCCCATAGCAACGGAAAGCAACGGGGAGACGTTTTTTGGAACGGGACGGGACAGTCCCTTGACTCAGTTGTGTTTAAAATTTGAATTTCATACATGTAGGAAACAAATAAAAATAAATCGATCAAAAATAAAAACATAGGAGGGAGGGTGCGCACGCAGGGTGCATCGCTGTCTGGAGAAGAAAAAAAAAATAATAACTCCACTCAGAGAGTTAGGTTTATGTTTTTCATTTGCCATACTGGTAAGAAACTAATGAAACTAAATAAATGTAAATCTCTATGAGATTATATTTATATATTATAATCATAAGACTAGCCCGAGCCCCTGAGCCCAGTATCAGAACATGGTTAACAGCACTGACACCATCTCAATGCTCGGATAGAGTCGATCGCGATTGACGATTTAATCATAAATTTAATCGTAAATCTACCCAAGTCTAATTTGAATTCCAAATTACCTTTTAAATTAATCGTAAATCTGCCTGAGTCAAATTTGAATTCCAAATTACCTTTTATTATTTGATCTGTATGTATCTCATGTCCAAACACTGAACATATCCCTTGAGTAGTTTTGCACATTATGACTAGATCTTGAACTGGTTGGTTGTTTTACTCACCATAAACCTAACTTTTCTCTAATCTTTCTTTCAGTTTTGTTCATGAACACAGGACAGGATTCCCACATGTGGACAAAAAGATCCAGCCAACCGAACGTCCCCCTCACCTGCAGCCGCCCGTCCAGTGTCCTCTGGATGGTGACACACTTGCTGGGGTGTGCTCCGTTGGTGGTGATGGCAGTGATGAGGGAGTCCAGCTCGTCCTTCTTCTCCTTCAGCTTTTTGACCAAGCTCTCGATGGCTCGCTTTGCAAAGGTCTCGCTCTCGCCGCCCTGCCTGTGGCACATCAGGCTGTGTACGATGCTCAGGCAGGCGTCGTTACTCGTAGGCGTGTTGGTGATGGACATCTTGGCGATCTTGTTTTACGCTGCCGCACGGACCATCGGTTGCGCTGTGCTGGTCGAAGGGTCTAGACAGTGGTGACACACACACACACACAGGTGGTTCGAGTGATTTCACGGAGAAATATGCCGAGGTAGTTGTTTAGGAAAGGACCCGGCTCCGGGAGAAGTTTAGAGGAGACTGTAAAGAGAATCACAAGGCAAGGCAAGTTTGTATAGCAACTCAAAGTGCTTTGGATAATGCAAGACATGTATTATGAAGGCAAAGATGAATGAAAGCGTGGAAATAAAAAGCTAGAAACAGATATAAATACAGGAAAAAAATACAGATAACAAGTTAAAGTGCAATTTAAGACAGGCCCACAATAACACTTCGGAATTGACGTTAAAAAAAAAAAGGCAGAACTACGAACTGAAAAAAAAAGAAACCAACTAAAATCGACGACTTCAGTCAGGCAGCCATGTCAGTTTACATCAACTGCAGTTCGGTCAAACACGAATAAGGTTTTAAAGCTTGATTTCTATAGTTTATAGCTTTTCTATAGAATTTAAAAAAAAACCCACACAGTTACAGAGACAAAAAACCCCACAACGAAAGACATAAGTTGAATAACAAATAAATATATATAGTGAATATGTAAAGTAAGTAATAAAGACGACAACAACAACATGCGAAATATAATATAACAAAGGATTAAATAAATAAAACAATACGTTGAAATCATACACCAGCGGAAGGGGACACACAACATTTGTGCAGAAGATTGAATCTCAGTAAAACTCAAAATAAAAGTTATAGTGAGCCGGTGTGGGGGGGGGGGGGAAGTTAGCCTTAGCTCACCGTGCTAGCTGGAATGCTACCGCAGGTGGCTAGTTTGCAAATTGTCACACAACGGCAAACAGCAGCCTGTATACAAGCCCGTGCGGAGAGCAGGCACAACACGGCCCCATGCGTTATAAGCACCGTGACAATAATGTGTCTCTCAATGAAAACGGGGGCGCACGGACGACAATTCACAGTCGAAAGCAGCTAACGTCCCATGCTAACGCCGAGCTCGTTTGCCGGAGAGCCCCGTCCGCCCCCGGGAGTTTTACCGTGCGGCCGGGGTCAGACCGTGCGGGTCACGGGCTCGCCCGGTCCACGTTATAGCGCCGCAGCCGCTTCCGAAAACATGTCGAAAAAAAAAAAACGCTCCCGGCCCCGAACGCGGTCTTCCTCACATCCTTGGGTGCGGGGCGTGGGAGCGCGGCGCCCGTGGGCCAGAGGAGGCGTCAAATCAAACCGGAGCGTCAGCGAGCGCTCGCACCGTCGACCCCGTCCGGTGGCGCACACTCACCGGGGCGGCGCGGAGCCCGTTGGGGGCGCGCTGCGCATGCGCAAAGAGGAATCCAGTCATTTGTGGTAACCAGCAATTATATGATACTGTAATAATAATAATAATAATAATAATAATATTATATTGTTATAATTTTATTGTTGGTCGGTGTAGTGGTAGTAACATATATCTTTATTCATCAAAAATATTTTATCACCAGACCCTACTCAACACGTAGAATGTAAAGGAGTGACGGTTTCATGGAGTTAGAAGGTTCAGTTTTTATCTGACTTTTTTTTTTTTTTAATGTGATTCTAGTTTTACAATTCAAGGTTTGTTCATTTCCATCGTCTGAAATGTATTTCATAACTTCGTAAAGTGACGTGAGCGTTTATTTTTGCATCAAATATGAGCTCATGACTCCATTTCCTGCAGCCTGACATGTGACATATGCTCCTCCAATTAGTTTTTATTATATCATCCCTCTCTCTCTCTCCCTCTCTCTTTCTCTCTCCCTCTCTCTCTTCTCTCCCTCTCTCCCTCTTTTTCTCTCTCTCCCTCTCTCTCCCTCTTTTCTCTCTCCCTCTCTCCCTCTTTTTCTCTCACTCCCTCTTTTTTCTCTCTCTCCCTCTTTTTTTTCTCTCTCTCTCTCTCTCTCTCTTTTCTCTCAATTCCTCTCCCTCTCTCTCACTCTTTTCTCTCTCTCTCTCCCTCTTTTCTCTCTCTCTCTCTCTCTCCCTCTTTTCTCTCTCCCTCTCTCCCTCTTTTTTCTCTCTCTCCCTCTTTTCTCTCTCTCTCTCTCTCTCTCTCCCTCTTTTCTCTCTCCCTCTCTCCCTCTTTTTTCTCTCTCTCCCTCTTTTCTCTCTCTCTCTCTCTCTCTCTCTTTTCTCTCAATTCCTCTCCCTCTCTCTCACTCTTTTCTCTCTCTCTCTCCCTCTTTTCTCTCTCTCTCTCTCTCCCTCTTTTTTCTCTCTCTCTCGCTCTCTCTCTCTCTCTCTCTCTCACGCACAAATACAAAATATACTAAATACCACATTGCTGTATTGACCAGCAGAGGGCAGTCCCAACCACCAACCGCATCAGACCGTTCTCTCGCCGTGCCCTGAGAGCGCTCCAGTTCCCACAAGATCACTGAAATAAATGGGGTTGGGTTTTTTTCCCCCTGCAAAATGGAAATATTTAGGAAAATTGCATGAATAAATCTGAATACCCGTTAATGGTGTGTACACACCGACTTTTAATCCCTGTTAGTGCTGGAATTTGCAACCCCAATTAAACCATCAAACCTTCTGCCGATGCTGAGCCTCTTCGTACGTTCTTCGTACATTAGTCAAATACTTGATAGATCAGTGAAATATCTGGAAGGTTGATTAAAACATTCACAGTCACTTGCTGTGTTCTGTGAGTATGTTGGGAAGGCACAGGATACTTCATTTTATTGGCGTGCAGCGTTCAGCAGGCCTACATAACATGCGGCATACCCACGTTGCCCCACTTATGCAAGTTAGAAGATGTGAGTCAGACACACACGCGCGCACACACACACACACACACACACACACACACACGCACATACACACACACACACACACATACAAGGGCGCCCGCGCACGCACAGGCACACTAACAGGATAGCACCAGCCATTCATAGAAAGGGAGACAGTGGGATTGGTTGAGGCTGATTTTCTTCCGGCTCTGCCTGATGAGCAGATCATCGTATATCACCTTGACAACCATACCCCAGAGGCGTGTGTGTGTGTGTGTGTGTGTGTGTGTGTGTGTGTGTGAGCATTATGTGCACATCAACACCGTTGAAAAAGCATAAATCCACACAGACATGTGAGAGACAACGGAGCAGAAGTGACTCTTTCTCTTTCTCTCTCTCTCCCTCTGTGCTGTTGGGGAAACATAATAAACCGACGGCACCCTTTTAACTCGACACACACCCACCCTCCTCCACCCCCTCCTCTCCCATTCCTTTACATTACCCCCTTTTCCCCCTCCCCTCCACCACCACTCCACCCCCCCGCCCCCTTTTCCTCCAACCAGCCGTACTCTTCCCTGTTTCACTCTTTCACCCACTTTCATGCTCACCTTCTCCATCCATCCAACATCCGTCCGTCTATTTATCACCCCCACCCCCTCCTCTCCACTTGCCCTCTCGTCTACCTCACTTTTAAAAAACCCTCCTCCTTCAGCTCCCTCCATTCCCCGTCTCCTCCCATTTGAAGCGTGTGCACATCACATGAGGGCAATGTATCAAATCTGAAATCTTTCCACTTCAATGAGATTCAGGAAATTGTCTGCCCTGTGGGAAGTGAATGGGGAGGGTGGGACGGAGTGAGAGAGGAAGACGAGTGGATGGAGAGAGAGGGGGGGGGGAGGGAGGGAGGGAGGGGGCTTAAAAGAGAGAGAGGGAGGGGAAAAAATGGATCGGACAAATGAGTGAGGTGAATTAATGGAGAGAGTGAGCAAATGATCCGGACGGAAAGAAAGAGAAAGATTGCCAGAGGGAGGGATGGAGGGATGGAGGGAGGGAGCGGAGGGAGCGGAGGGGAGGGTGGAAGAGGATATGGGTGAGCTGTTTCTCTGATGATAAATCAGAGAAGCAGGGCAGTGAGCAGATCGACACGCACGGATACACACACGCACATGCACGCACCCACACACACACAAGCGCACACATACACATACACACACACACACACACACACACACACACACACACACACACACACACACACATCCCCGCAGCAAGGCGATAAAAGGCCACGGCCGATTGGATGCTGCAGGCTGATTTTTCCCAGAACGGCAGAGTAGTGCATGTTGGGATGTTTGGATACAAACGCAGTCATCCAGAAAGACATGCGGTAGGTCAACTCCCACCCCCACACCCTCTTTCTCCCTCTCTCTCTCTCTCTCTCTCTCTCTCTCTCTTACACTTTCTCTCTCATTTCCATCTATGTCTCTATCTGTCTATCGGTACAAATCAGCCTCTTTTCTTACACAGCCCCTCACACACTGGTCCGCCTCCTTTATCCGTCCTCACGTTTCACCTTCTCCGTAAACACTAAATAGGCTCATTTGTGATTTCACCCTTTCCCCTCTGTCGCTCTCCTTGTCGGTCTTGCTGCGTTTGTCTCTCTCCATCTCAGTCCCTTTAATCATTCCCATCTCTTGCCTCCTTCCTGTCGTATGCTGCACTCGCCCCTGTCATTACCTCTCTCCCAGTCCGTTGACGCTTTCTCTGTCTCTGAAGCCACTTTCCCACTCGCACAAAAAGCTGTAAATCCACTGGCAATGTTCCATATTGGCATATTGGCATATTGGTTTCATACTGTGGGAAAAGGAGCTGGTGTCGGTAAAAATTCCGTAAATTTCCCCACCCTCGACCTAGTATAATTAAGAGGGAAAATGCCGGTACGGCTGTGAATGGAAGTGTGCGCAAAATGAACCTGAACGCCGGCGATGGAGAGGCGGCACTACACGGTGTACGTCAGTTCAGGAAGTTATGAAGTGCATCGAGCGCGGTGACATCGCCCCGGGGCGCTTGGCTCGCCCGCCGGCCGCGGAGCGTAACGAGCGGAGAAAGTTCCTTCCCCCGGAGGCAGAGAGCGTAGGACGGGTTGAAAACGATCACACTGATTTGATAACATCGGGTTGAGGGTGATTGCGTCCGGGGGGCGGAGGGGCTCTGTCCCCCCGCTCCGTCAGCGGAGGGAAGTGAGTCCGTCCTGGGATGGGCGGGGAGACGGGGGGAGTTGGAAACTCGAAGCGCCGGTCTCAGAGAGGCAGGAGGAAAATGAAAGCGGTTCAGATTGCGTCCGTTGTCGACAGATTGTCCAAATGATCCCATCCACAGCGGACATAGCGTAGTGACCCTGAGCCATTACGCACTCTGTCCACAACAGTCATCTGATGTGGGAACAGACTCCAGTGACGGAACTTCTCCGTAAAGGAGGCCAATGTGGGAATGACCGACTGCCGGATATTTTTCATCCGGCAATGTTTCGGATTCCATGTTGGAAAAGGGGCTTTAACTTTATCCCTCTCTCTCTTCTCTCTCTCTCTCTTGCCCAGTCCTTCACTTGACGCAGTGTAATGTGCTAACAGTATAATTAGTTGTGCTTGACGTCTCTGACAGATCTAATCCTTCTAATGGCTGCCACATGCTTTCCCTAATCAGCCCACAGCTAGACACACACACACACAGACACACAGGCACTTAGACAAACACTCAGACACTTAGACACTCACACACACACACACAATCGCACGCACGCACACGCACACACACACACACACACGCACACACACACACACACACACACGCGCGCGCATTCGAGCAGAGTTTGAAACTGTTTGCTTCCGAACGTGTGCAGATCAGTTTACATCTGTACATCTCAATTGTGTAACAGTGACATTTTATGGCGGAGCGCTAATTATGTTCTGAATGACTGGAGTTTTACATCGTGCGGCATTAAAACAGGCCGAGGGAGATAAAGAGGGCGTAAAATCAGTCACGTCGTCAATTAAACATCAAGCAGGTGGCATAAGCTCCAAAGTCGGACGGCTCCTCAGTTAAACGATATAGGCTAGCTCTTTTTCCGCCCGGTCCTGATTAAAATGCTGTTTCCCATCATTGATGTCGTACAAGAACCTTGGTAAACATTTTACTGTGGCGATACGAACCGATCTGCTGCAGCTGATGCTCTTTCCAAAAGCGGATTTATCGGGCGAAACCTCAGAGACTCGAAACAGGAAGTTGCACCGCTTCCTCCCGGCGAGCCGCTGCAGCCACTTTGGATTTATTGCGGAAATTGTAAAAAAGTCGTTTTATATAAAACGTGCGCGAGACACGCGTGAGTTTCCTGTTTCGGGAAAAAGGACAAAAAACGGGAGGTTTATCTTTCGCTCTGTCTGAAGTGGATCCCGGACCTTTTCAACCGCTATCGGCTGGAGAGCAGCCCGAGATCTCAGAACAAGGCCCTTCTTCCAGGGACCAGTAAAATAAAAATATGAATCCCTTTCATTTCGTTTCATTCACTGATGGATCTGCATGAAGTATTGTTCAAGTGTATTTCACACAAGAGTTTGCCTTGTACCGTGGGCCTTGAATGCAGCACAGACCGATGCCTGTCTGTCCTCGCCTGAGAGCGGGCGAACGGACACCAGCGGCACTCAAAGAGGAGATAGGGAAGGAAAGGAGACAGGTGTGGCGCGGAAGGAAGGAAGGAAGGAAGGAAGGAAGGAAATGAAAGGAAAGGAAAGGAAAGGAGGAAAGATGAGTGAATGGGAGGGAATAACAATACGATTTGAGATAGAGCGATGTCGAAAGGGGGAGATACGGACGACAAAGGCGGAGAAGAAAGAGAAGGAGCCCTGGTGCGGGAACGAGGGGCTCGGGAGACGTCAGCGGCTGGTGCAGTGTGTTGGATGAGAGGCGATGAACAAACGTTGTTTTTTTTTGAGGGGAGGAGTCAGGATCAGGTGCATAGGGCAAAAAAAAAATGAAGGAAAAAAAGGAGAAATCGGGACAAAGAAACAGGGTTGCGTTGTCAACGGACGAACGTGTTTTTGTCAAATTTTCCAAGCACTGCTCATGGAAAACAAACACGTATGACAGCATGTAAACACACACACCCACACCCACACACACACACACACACACTGAAAGACAGGGAGAGAGCAGGGCAGGGTGGCAAATATTTACTGTATGCATACTGCACACCCAATAAACACTTGCTGTGTGTTTAAACAAACATATTTTGGATTATAACGACTCAAGAAGCCTAAGAAAAGATACAATACCTCGGTCATTTTGTATTATTATATTATTATATAATATCATATTAAAACGTCTGGGCGTGAGTTAATTGTTTACATTCATTGGTAAGTGTCAGAACTTCACCTTCTCTTTACCTTAGATTTACTCCATTTCAACCCCTCTGTGTCAACCTTCCATCGTCAATAAACTCTCTTGGCAAGTGCTTGCACATAAAGGATATTTACATCTTGTCCTGTGTATTTGAAATCTGGACGCGTCCAGTGACTGCTGAGAAAGATCAGCTGCCGACAGGGGAAAGTCCTTGTGACAGCACGGAAAGTCAGCTGACAGCTTCTTCCATATCCCGGACACCATCAGGGCCCTGGTTAAATCCTATTTCCAGGATCTGCAGTTCTGCTTTACCACCTCTGAGTTCACCACCTCCTGGCAATGCCTGAAAGTTGGCATCATGGCGGGATGCACCTTCTCACCCCTGGCCTTCACAATGGCAATGGAGGTCATTATCCGAGCCTCAAGATGGGTGGTGGGCGGACAACGGCTTAACTCGGACCTGCGCCTCCCTCCTCTTAGAGCTTACATGGATGACATTACTACTCTGACCACCACTGCCCCATGCACCAGAAGGCTGCTCGGACAACTGAAGGAGAACATCAGACCATCCAAGACACGCAGCATTTCCATCATCAAGGGAGTGCTCTCTAATCTTAAATTCTTCATCGGAGATGACTCAATCCCAACAGTTTCCGAGCAGCCTGTCAAAAGCCTTGGGAGATGGTGTGATGCAAGCCTGAAAGACAAAGACCAGGTACAGTAACTGCAGAAGGAGATTAGTAATGGGCTGCGGGCCATCAACAACACCGAGCTTCCTGGAAGATTAAAGAGCTGGTGCTTGCAGTTTGGCCTCCTACCGCGGGTGCTGTGGCCCCTCACAGTTTATGAGGTCCCAATCTCAACCGTGGAGAAGCTGGAAAGAGGAGTCACAGGCTACATCAAGAAGTGGCTCGGAGTCCCACGGTGCCTTTCCACCAGAGGCCTCTACGGAGATAGTGCACTCAAACTGCCTCTCACTAGTCTCACGGAGGAGTTCAAGTGCGTTAAAGCAAGACTTCAGATGACACTGAATGAATCCCAAGATGCAGTGGTGAGCAACAACGCACCGACCTTGACAGCAGGACGCAAATGGAGACCAGCCAGAGCAGTGGAGGAGGCAGCAAGAGCTCTCAGACATGCGGACATCGTGGGACATGTTCAGCAAGGAAGAGGTGGCTTTGGGTTAACAACTAACCGCCCAGCTTGGAACAGAGCCACAACTCCAGAACGGAGGAAGATGGTGGTGGAGGAAGTACGCCACCAGGAGGAAGCTGCAAGGCGAGGCAGCTTAGCTTTAATATCAGCGCTACGTATGACGTCCTTCCAACACCAGTTAATCTTCATCAGTGGTTGGGTGAAGAACCAATGATGTGCCCTCTGCTCCAGGCCAGCCTCCCTCAAGCACATACTCACAGGGTGTAAAGTCAGCCTCACTCAGGGATGTTACACCTGGCATCACAACCAAGTCCTAAAGAGCCTTGCCTCCACCCTGGAAAACCAACGGGCTGCCACCAATTCCGTACCACCATTAGCATCCAACCACCTGCAAACAACAACCATCTTCGTCCGTGAGGGGGCTAAGGTAACCAGGAGCAGCCCCACACCACTGGAGCAAGACCAGCTTCGCTTAGCCTGCGACTGGAAGATGCTGGTTGATGTTGGCCGGCAACTTGTATTTCCTCCAGAGATTGGAACCACCACCCTAAGGCCTGACGTGGTACTCTGGTCCCCTTCTCTCAGGAAGGTCTTCAACATCGAGCTTACCGTACCCTGGGAGGAGTCAGTGGACGAGGCTTATGAGCCAAAACATCTACGCTATGCCGAATTAGCTGCTGAAGCACAACATCGCGGCTGGAAGACTGAAGTCCGCCCTGTGGAAGAGGGGTGCAGAGGGTTCATGGCAACAT
>NC_137203.1:14422820-14427820 GCF_960531495.2 Zeus faber
GAACAGAGAGCCAAAGCACACTCGTCCATTGAACTTTAACGAAGGGCAGACTACCCTGGACCCCGCATATTATTATTATTATTATTATTATTATTATTATTATTATTATTATGTATTTGTACTTGATTAACTCAATGTTTTGCATCAGGGGGGTCTCTGTGTCCTTATAATCATCAATCTATCTGTCTATCTATCTATCATATTCAACTTCACATGCTTTCACATGCATCCACAGGTAAACAGGAATATACACACACACACACACACACACACACACAGAAGCACGCACACGCACACACACGCACGCACACACGCAAGCACACACACACACATACACACACAGTACTCCAAGTGAGTTGAATTGACCTGAAATTCATTATTCAATATTATGCCTTGATTATGTGAATAACAGCAGATACAAAGTCCATCTATAAAAGCACAAACATACTGATAATAATGCGCAAAGGACGGCATAATACACAGCAACCGAGATGCATGCAAACAAAGTGCCCGACAACAAAGAGAATTCATTTCGAGCAGCGATGTCTCCAACACAAAAGCTTCAGAAGTGGATCAACTTTATCATTCATTCCACACCAGACATAAAAGACTTTGTGTTTTTTCGCTGCCGAGAGAGTTGGCAGCTACGATTTTGCTTTCTGTTTTATCCTTGTTAAGGTGAGGAGGAAAAGCAGAGGGGAGGCGGTGGTGGTGGTGGGGCGCGGGGAGGGGCCTTCAAAAAGAATAGACAGATCAAAAGGGCATATCTAAAAGACGGATCAAAATGCCCCCTGGCATAAAGTTTGACTCTCCCTTTCTACTTTGGACTTGGAACATTCTTCGCCGCTGTGAGATGATGATGATCGCTCGTCCATTAACAGCCCGGTTACCGTCGTGGAAGGAGCGCCGTCCTTTCGTCCCCGATCGTTCAGCCTCCCGAACCGTCCACCGCCAGGCCAAAAAGGAGCCTCGCCTTCGCATCCGTCCCGGTCTCATGAGATCATACGGGACAATCTTTTTACGTGACGCGCGCCGAGAACATAATTTCGGCCGCCGCAGCCCTGACATCGGGCTGCCGTGCCTGTTACCCCCGTCATGAGGGGGATGATTTAGAGTATTTGCGCGGCGAGGCCTCCCCAAATATCATTCCGTCTATTAGATAATTAGGGAGAGATATGGCTTTCAGGGGAGGTTCGCGTTATTAGGAAGACAGATCGCTTTCCGAAGCCCCTAATAGAAGTATGACTTACTTTGAATTAAATTAAGCTTATCTGTAACTCAGACGCACGGCGTGATGTGTCCCGTATCCATTCTGGTGCCTAATCTGAGATGATAAATGGGATTAATGGCATACAATTAAAAATGAATATTAGACTTTCCAAAAATTGTTCTCATATCCAAAAAAAACAAGCCCGTCTAACCTCAATATGGCCTCTGTATTAACATGCTTTAGATGTCGGCGACGATACGCCTAATTCCCTATTTTATTTTTATTTTTTTCGGAGAATGAGGTGTATCGAATCGGGATCACCGTCGCACATTTTCCCGTAACTTGGCTAGGGGGGCAATTGCTTCATAGCGTCTTGACAGAATCTAATGGCATCTTTGTTCTCTGTTGCGCTGCAGTAAATAGATTTACCAGCAAATAAGCAACAGAATTAAGCATTTTCATATTTTTTCACTGAGGCAACTGCACTGAGCCTCATTTTGCATTTTTAAGCTTTATGCGGCTTAAGCATTCTGCAAAACTGCTTAGCCAATACAAATAAATCAGAAGTATGGGACGGCTTGTTCATTAGTTTTTGTGTGTGTGTGTGTGTGTGTGTGTGTGTGTGTGTGTGTGTGTCCGTCTGTCTGTCTGTCATGTCTGTCTACCGTTGTGTTTGTGTGTTTCTATCTTGATTAGCTAAACCCTTTGCTCCAACATCTGCTGTAGATCATGGCTTTTACTGGAGCTACATGTGTCAGGAAACACAGAGTAACCGCCAAAACCTCTTCAAACACATAAGCACACACACACTCACAGACGCATACGCACACGCATGCACACGCACACGCACACACACACACACACACACACACACACAATTCCGACAGTGCCTAATCCCTGCTCGGCTTGTTGTTCTTTATCAGACACGAGGAAATAATACAAGGGCATCATTGGGAGCGAGCTGTACCACCACACACACAGACACACACACACACAGACAGACACGCACACACACACACACACACACACACACACACACACACACACATTACGGGATGAATTGATTATTTCCGTCCCATCCTCCGTGCCCTCATCGTCGCAGTCTTTACTTCATGTTTTACAGTGAAAAAGAAAGTCATTAGAGGAGGTAGAGGAGAGCGCGGGCCAGTCTGGCAAGGGAGCTGCTCGAGCAGAACGGAACAGAACAGGTCTGTGCGACGGGCCGAGGTCCATCTGGTTCTGATCTTCTCCGCAGCTCCACACGCTGCTTTTGATGGGACCGTGCTCACAGCTGGACCCAATAGAGCTTGTGGTTTAGTGGTGCAAAGGTCTGTGTGTGCACGGCTACGTGCACGCATGTTTACATGTGTGTTAGTGTAGGTGTGTGTGTGTGTGTGTGTGTGTGTGTGTGTGTGTGTGAGTCTCACACTGTGTCATTTCCAGCCCCCCCCCCCCCCCCCCCCCCACACACACACACACACCCCACACACACACACGTTTCCTATTTAGGTTTTAATTTCCCTTCTTCTCCCCTTTTCCTTTTCGTCTGTCAAACAACCGGCAAGTCGGCTGTGAAAGCCCTGAGCTGTTAACATGATAGGCTGCCTGCTGCTCGGCTGTTTAATGGACACTCATAAATTATACAGGAAACTTGGCGAGCTCGGCGCGGCCGCCATATTGATACTTCAAAAAAATCATACAAGACGAGGCGGAGCGGGGCCTGTTTCGGATTGCCGGAGCGACGGCGTATTACAACCTCCACGGCCCTAGACACAGCGGATCACTTTTACTAATGATTTGCATGAGCACATTTTCTTCGGTTACCAAAAATAGGTTCCCATGATCGTATCCTTTCGCTGCACGCCACTATCAATATCCAGATTTATCCAGATTTGTCAGGGTTGATTTGTTGGGAAAATAACAAATAAATATATAAATCACTGGACGGATGGACGGACGGATAGATAGATAGATAGATAGATAGATAGATAGATAGATAGATAGATAGATAGATAGATAGATAGATAGATAGATAGATAATTGAGTTGAGGAATCTAAAATGAGCCTCATATCTCGCTCACCCATGGTTCCAACCGCACCACCCAACCACATACCAAGCTTCTTTCTTCATATCCCATCATATGTTCAGGCTCAGGTAGCATGGCATCCACCGTCATCGACGTTCATCGTAAGATTCCAGCTGAAAGAACTGAAATTGAGTCGTCGTCAAGACTCCTATTATCACAGCGTCAGTCGCGACCGGACGCATGTGTAGAAGGTTCTCAGGTAGGAAAACACAACGCGTGTCTGGGCCAAAGCGGAAAAGACCTTCCTTCTGTCATTCACGACCGTGTCGTGCGGAGGAAGTCAAACCGCGGGCGCGCTTCTGTTCTGTCAGTGATTAAAGCCCGACCAGCTTCCCATCCGAACGCATCATCCCCCCTTTCGTGCTTCCTTCCCGTTCTGATAAGTCACGTGAGATTATTTTTTTTCGTTTACAGCAACAGCTTGCTATTTCCCCAACGCCTCAACGCCCCCAGCCGATGTTGTTCATGGCGTTTTTTCTTTCTGTTCCCGGACGGAGAGGGAGCCGAGGCTGAGCGGCGCTGGCAGCCCCGACCCTCCAGCCCCTTCGGCCGAAGGAGACTAATTGCGAACAGTGGCCGTGCAACGGGTCCGTCTGAGAATATTAATTCTGTGAACATGTGGTACAAATGTAATATAAATACGGTGTAAAAAAAAAGGGGGGGGGGGGGGCTTTCATGGAACGAAAAAGGTTAAACAAGGACAGCCAGAGTCCCTCTTCAATGTCATTAGAATAGCCCTTAGAACAGCCGATGAAGAGTGGCGACGAGAAGCTGAAGTCGACGGGTTTTTAAACACAAATCTTCAATTGTTTGTTGGTTCATGATTCATGTTCGGTTCAGGTCAGTTCGATGGGAAATTTGTGGTCGATTTTTATTTTTTTTGTGTTTTTTTTTTGTTTTGTTTTTTGTCTATTTTTGCATTACCCAACCCTCACCCGCTCGCTAATTCTCTCTCACACACATACACACACACACACACACACACACACACACACATACACACACACACTCACACACTCCGAGAAAGGGGAACAGACAGAGAGCCAGGGCTGATGGCATTCAAATGATGCCCTTGGTCGTCCATTGAAACCAGGAGAGTCAAAACAAAGCAACTCAAAATGAGACAGCTCGGCCAAAAGCCCTCACGCAAATCATCTGCTGTTGATACACAAACCACCTCATGACCATGAATACACTCTTAACACCCTGTCCCTACACACACACACGTACTACGTGCACTCACACAGGCACACACCTGCCCACACACGCAGGCATACGCAAACACACATGCTCGCATGCATTAACACACACACGCGCACGCACGCACACACACACACACGCACACACACGCATGCACACACACGCACACACACGCACACCTACGCACACACACACACACACACGCACACACACACAAACACAAACACAAACACAAACACAAACACACACACACATACACACACACAGCCATGTATGCTCTTCTTGTGCTAAGTGGAATAAGAGTGGGATCGCTCCATTTGTCCTCCTACACAAAAAGCTGCTTGTTTAGCTATTATACAGGAGAGCCTCTTCTCTCCTTTGCAGCGACGCCGACCTGGTCAGGGCTAAAAGAACTACTTCTCTTTTGTGGCGACCCCCCACCCCCCACCCCTCCGTCCCACTTCTCCAAAAGGAAAATTAAGTCCCGCCATTTGTTTTAGCCA